>NC_142025.1:126470039-126538420 GCF_049901735.1 Notechis scutatus
TGCCTGTCTTTGCTGATGTTATTGGGGACAAAAAAATACGACAAAATATACATGTGATGTGGAGGTTTCTGTCTTGGTGAGGGGTGTACCTAGGCAAATCTTCTGACAATTCCAACTACCTTTGTCAAGAAACTGCCAATATTTTGAGGTGAGTAGGAGTATTTATGGAATTGCATATTTTTTAGACCAGTAAGAAACATCTTGTGGCTCTATGCATTCAGTAGCCCTCTGGCTACTCTTGTGTAAATGCTGGACTTACTAAGAGGCACCCCAAGTTTGACTCAGTCTTTTGTCTTCCTTTCCTACAGTTTTCTTCTCTTTCAATACCTGCCTTGACTAAAATAAAAGAAAGCTGGGTGACCTAGGGTTAGTCACTCACACGGTTGTTGATGGAAAACCAGGAGAAAGGATTACTATGTGTGTTTGCTGCCTTGAGTTACTTATAAAGTAATAAGGCTGGGATAAAAAATCCAATAGAATTTTTTTTGAAAGTCTAAACTGCTCTTCTAAAGAAACACAAAACCACCCTAATTTTGAAGTTAGAAACTTACAGGAAAGTAGAAGAAAGCTAGTTACTGCACTAGTTAAATATCTTGAAAACAGAGCTCACTCCTCTAGCAATGTACTACTAAGTTACTAAGAGGCCAGTTTCCTTTCCATTCCTTTCCCACTGTAGAAGCCAAAGCATGAAATCACCCCCTTTGCAAGCAATAAAAAAAGTATTCTTTCCACTTCAGGTTTTCTTGCTTAAGGCAGAAAAAAAAGGAAACTTCAATTCTGGGTTTCGCAGTGGAAATAAGTTTGTTGTGGAAATAGCTAGTATCTTTTGCAAAAGTAAAAAGTTGAGGCTATGTGTTATTTCCTTATTCTACTTCCCTAAAGAGGCTCAGAAGTGCAAGGTTTTTTCTTCTTTTCCCTTTTATCCTAACTTTTTCTCCTCAATTTTCCCATTCTTCTTTGAATTTCATACTTTAAAAAAATAGTAATTGTAAAAAAAAAAACCTATCTTCTTTTAGGCTGTCCTTCTTGTCTGCACTCAAGCCAAAAAACACTTCAACCACAAAACTTTTCTTTCCCCAACCTCCATACCCATCCCTCTCCCAAAGCAATGCACCAAAGCCTCCCTTTGCTGGCTTCTTCAAATCTCACCCCATCCTCCTCTGCCCCGCCCACCTGACTTCCAGCCAATCCCATCCAGAGGTTCATAGCCCACCCCTTCCTGCAGACTGCCAACAGCTGGCAATTAAGGGTGTGTTCCTCTTAAATTGCAAGTTTCACCCTCCTCTTCCTGGCTAGCTTCTCTTCCCTACTCCGTCCCGGCAAACTCTTTATGCTCTTGGTCTGCCATGCTTTCTTATTCTGCACTTTTATCACTTTTATCAAAGCTGATTTCAGCTGCTTCTTCCTCAGAAATAACCTTCAGAGTCATTCCCCCCCCAAACAGAATGAAAGTGGTAAAAGTGCAGAAGAAGAAATACTTGTCAATTCATGTGCTGTCCAGGCCTGTAGACATTTTGGGAAGCATTCAAATCCACGTGCAGGTAATGGTGCCTTTTTTTCAAAGAAGGGAGGCCATCGGCTCAAGCCAGAGATTTGAGGGGGCTGCTAACGGTGGGAGGGAAGCCAGCATTACAGGCTGACAACAGGATCAGAGCAAGAAAGCGGCAAAGGGAAGGTGGGTTCCAGGCAATCTGCAAAGACCAATTTTTTTGTGGGGGGGAATCCCCCCCAGTTCTGCAACTTAACCCTTTGGACCCTCAGGTTCACCCAGCTGAGGCCTGTGCTGGCCAGGTAGACGCACAAAGCCAGAGTCCAGGGAAGCTTACCAGTCTGAGAAGCAGGCTCATGGCCAAATTGATAAGGCACAGTTTTGCCCCCTGGGTGATTCCCAGCGGGATTCACGTCCTGGTGAAGTCATAGTAAAAGGTCCAGCCAAGGAGTAAAAGTGCTGAAGTGAAACACCAGCATGCCCAGCACTTGCTTTATGGTCCCTCTGCCTCCATGGGAAGGCAGAGACCAGGCTGTTTCCGTATCAGGGAAATGGAAATCTTCTCAGGGCTTAATCTCCCTGGTTTATACTCCAATTTACATAAGGGAGGGCAATAAGCCTTTCTGGATTTTACATGCATCTCAGGATCAAAGCCCAGGGCAGGAACACCTCAAACTGTGCAGGAAAACCAGCATGTAAACAAACCAAAGCAATTCCCCTACAAAACCAAGTTTCTGGACCCCATTTTTTTTGTTGTCTACCTCTAACAGCAAATTTGTTCTTTATTCTTTGGAATAAATGGATCTCCTTTCTCCCAGTATGTCTAGATTGCATATTTTTTCTAAAAATTTCTTCTGGTGCCACCCTGGCTTGTGAAACCCACAAATTATTCCTCTAAAATTACTGCATTGGGTAATGAAATGTCTGCAAGAGACAAATCAAACTCGGAAGGAACCAAAAACCCACATTCCTCCTCCTCCTCGCCCCAAACCCCATTCCCCTTTAGCACCGATGATTTTCCCTAGTTAGGTAAAGAAACGTCTGCAAAACATCCAACTTCAGAGAGGACCTCTTATTTCAACCCTGAGCTAGAAATATTCTCTTCTGTTATTTGCTTTTCTTCATTAGGTCACCAAATGTTTTGGGTGACGAAATCTGAGTTCCAAACTTGAGAAAGTCCCTGGATGCTAGCAGAGGGCCTGGAGTTTGGTTCAATAAAATCAATAAAATCAGATTAAAGTCAGATTAACAAAATCGGAAGGGACATTGTAGGTCATCCAGTCCAACCTCCCACCCTCAAATATTGGAAGACTGTTCTCCTATCTACCCTAGTCCTTTTGGTCATTAAAATCAGATTAAAGTCAAATCAACAGAGTTGGAAGGGACCTTGGAGGTCATCTAGTCCAACCTACATCCTCAAATATCGGAGGGATGCTCTCCTGTCTCCCGTGGTCCTTTTGGTCTTTATAATCAGATTAAAGTCAGATTAACAGAGTCAGAAGGGACCTTGTAGGTCATCTAGTCCAACTCCCACCCTCAAATATTGGAAGACTGCTCTCCTTTCTCCCCTGGTCCTTTTGGTCATTATAATCAGAGTAAAGTCAAATCAACAGAGCTGGAAGGGACCTTGTAGGTCATCTAGTCTAACCCCCACCCTCAAATATTGGAGGGATGCTCTCCTGCCTCCCCTGGCACTTTTGTTCAATATAATCAGATTAATGTCAGATTAACAGAGTTGGAAGAGGGCCTTGTAGGTCATCTTGTCCAACCCCCCCACCCTCAAATATTGGAAGACTGCTCTCATGCCTCCCCTGGTCCTTTTGGTCGTTGAAATCAGATCAACAGTCAGAAGGGACCTTGTACTTCATCTAGTCCAACCCCCTACCCTCAAATATTGGAAGACTGCTCTCCTGTCTGCCCTGGTCCTTTTGGTCATTATAATCAGACTAAAGCCAAATAATTAGAGTTGGAAGGGTCCTTGTAGGTCATCTAGTCCAACCCCCACCCTCAAATATTGGAGGGATGCTCTCCGGCCTCCGCTGGTACTTTTGTTCAATATAATCAGATTAAAGTCAGATCAACAGAGTTGGAAGGGGCCTTTTAGGTCATCTAGTCCAACCCCCACCCTCAAATATTGGAAGACTGCTCTCCTGTCTGCCCTGGTCCTTTTGGTCATTATAATCAGATTAAAGTCAGATCAACAGAGTCAGAAGGGACCTTGTAAGTCATCTAGTCCAACCCCACCACCCCAAATATTGGAAGACTGCTCTCCTGTCTCCCCTGGTCCTTTTGGTCATTATAATCAGATTAAAGTCTAATCAACAGAGTTGGAAGGGACCTTGTAGGTCATCTAGTCCAACACCCACCCTCAAATATTGGAGGGATGCTCTCCTGCCTCCCCTGGTACTTTTGTTCAAGAAAATCAGATTGAAGTCAGTTCAGCAGAGTTGAAAGGGACCTTGTAGGTCATCTACTCCAACCCCTCACCGTCAAATATTGGAAGACTGCTCTCCTGTCTCCCATGGTCCTTTTGGTCGTTGAAATCAGATTGAAGTCAGATCAACAGTCGGAAGGGAACTTGTAGGTCATCTAGTCCAACCCCCCACAATGACATATGGGAGAGCTGCTCTCCGGCCTCCCCTGGTACTTTTGTTCAATATAATCACATTAAACTCAGTTTAACAGAGTCAGAAGGGACCTTGTAGGTCATCTAGTCCAACCCCCTACCCTCAAATATTGGAAGACTGCTCTCCTGTCTCCCCTGGTCCTTTTGGTCATTATAATCAGATTAAAGTCAAATCATTAGAGTTGGAAGCGACCTTGGAGGTCATCTAGTCCAAACCCCACCATCAAATATTAGAGGGATGCTCTCCTGTCTCCCCTAGCCCTTTTGTTCAATATAATCAGATTAAAATCAGATTAACAGAATCAGAAGGGACCTTGTAGGTCATCTTGTCCAACCCCCACCCTCAAATATTGGAAGACTGCTCTCATGCCTCCCCTGGTCCTTTTGGTCATTATAATCAGATTAAAGTCAAATCATTAGAGTTGGAAGGGACCTTGTAGGTCATCTAGTCCAACCCCTACCCTCAAATATTGGAGGGATTATCTCCTTCCTCCCCTGGCACTTTTGTTCAATATAATCAGATTAATGTCAGATTAACAGAGTTGGAAGAGGGCCTTGTAGGTCATCTTGTCCAACCCCCCACCCTCAAATATTGGAAGACTGCTCTCATGCCTCCCCTGGTCCTTTTGGTCGTTGAAATCAGATCAACAGTCAGAAGGGACCTTGTACTTCATCTAGTCCAACCCCCTACCCTCAAATATTGGAAGACTGCTCTCCTGTCTGCCCTGGTCCTTTTGGTCATTATAATCAGACTAAAGTCAAATAATTAGAGTTGGAAGGGACCTTGTAGGTCATCTAGTCCAACCCCACCCTCAAATATTGGAGGGATGCTCTCCGGCCTCCGCTGGTACTTTTGTTCAATATAATCAGATTAAAATCAGATTAACAGAGTTGGAAGGGGCCTTGTAGGTCATCTTGTCCAACCCCGACCCTCAAATATTGGAAGACTGCTCTCCTGTCTGCCCTGGTCCTTTTGGTTATTAATATCAGATTAAAGTCAAATCAACAGAGTTGGAAGGGACCTTGTAAGTCATCTAGTCCAACCCTACCACCCCAAATATTGGAAGACTGCTCTCCTGTCTCCCCTGGTCCTTTTAGTCATTATAATCAGATTAAAGTCAAATCAACAGAGTTGGAAGGGACCTTGTAGGTCATCTAGTCCAACTCCCACCCTCAAATATTGGAAGACAGCTCTCCTGTCTCCCGTGGTCCTTTTGGTCATTATAATCAGATTAAAGTCAAATCATTAGAGTTGGAAGGGACCTTGTAGGTCATCTAGTCCAACATCCACCCTCAAATATTGGAAGACTGCTCTCCTGTCTCCCGTGGTCCTTTTGGTCATTATAATCAGATTAAAGTCAAATCATTAGAGTTGGAAGGGACCTTGGAGGTCATCTAGTCCAACCCCCACCCTCAAATATTGGAGGGATGCTCTCCTGTCTCCCCTAGCCCTTTTGGTCCTTATAATCAGATTAAAGTCAGATCAACAGAGTCAGAAGGGACCTTGGGGGTCATCTCGTCCAACCCCCACCCTCAAATATTGGAAGACTGCTCTCTTGTCTCCCCTGGTCCTTTTGGTAGTTAAAATCAAATTGAAGTCAGATCAACAGTCGGATGGGACCTTGGAGGTCATCTAGTCCAACCCCATACCCTCAAATATTGGAAGACTGCTCTCCTGCCTCCCCTAGCCCTTTTGGTCATTAAAATCAGATTAAAGTCTAATCATTAGAGTTGGAAGGAACCTTGTAGGTCATCTAGTCCAACCCCCACCCTCAAATATTGGAGGGATGCTCTCCTGCCTCCCCTGGCACTTTTGTTCAATATAATCAGATTAATGTCAGATTAACAGAGTTGGAAGAGGGCCTTGTAGGTCATCTTGTCCAACCCCCCCACCCTCAAATATTGGAAGACTGCTCTCATGCCTCCCCTGGTCCTTTTGGTCGTTGAAATCAGATCAACAGTCAGAAGGGACCTTGTACTTCATCTAGTCCAACCCCCTACCCTCAAATATTGGAAGACTGCTCTCCTGTCTGCCCTGGTCCTTTTGGTCATTATAATCAGACTAAAGCCAAATAATTAGAGTTGGAAGGGACCTTGTAGGTCATCTAGTCCAACCACCACCCTCAAATGCTGGAAGACTGCTCTCCTGTCTCCCATGGTCCTTTTGGTCATTATAATCAGATTAAAGTCAAATCATAAGAGTTGGAAGGGACCTTGTAGGTCATCTAGTCCAACCCCCTCCCTCAAATATTGGAAGACTGCTCTCCTGTCTCCCGTGGTCCTTTTGGTCATTATAATCAGATTAAAGTCAAATCATTAGAGTTGGAAGGGACCTTGGAGGTCATCTAGTCCAACCCCCACCCTCAAATGCTGGAAGACTGCTCTCCTGTCTCCCATGGTCCTTTTGGTCATTATAATCAGATTAAAGTCAAATCATAAGAGTTGGAAGGGACCTTGTAGGTCATCTAGTCCAACACCCACCCTCAAATATTGGAAGACTGCTCTCCTGTCTCCCGTGGTCCTTTTGGTCATTATAATCAGATTAAAGTCAAATCATTAGAGTTGGAAGGGACCTTGGAGGTCATCTAGTCCAACCCCCTCCCTCAAATATTGGAAGACTGCTCTCCTGTCTCCCGTGGTCCTTTTGGTCATTATAATCAGATTAAAGTCAAATCATTAGAGTTGGAAGGAACCTTGTAGGTCATCTAGTCCAACCCCCTCCCTCAAATATTGGAAGACTGCTCTCCTGTCTCCCGTGGTCCTTTTGGTCATTATAATCAGATTAAAGTCATATCATTAGAGTTGGAAGGAACCTTGTAGGTCATCTAGTCCAACCCCCTCCCTCAAATATTGGAAGACTGCTCTCCTGTCTCCCGTGGTCCTTTTGGTCATTATAATCAGATTAAAGTCAAATCAACAGAGTTGGAAGGGACCTTGGAGGTCATCTAGTCCAACCCCCTCCTCTCAAATATTGGAGGGATGCTCTCCTGCCTCCCCTGGCACTTTTGTTCAATATAATCAGATTAAAATCAGATTAACAGAATCAGAAGGGACCTTGTAGGTCATCTAGTCCAACCCCCACCCTCAAATATTGGAAGACAGCTCTCCTGTCTCCCGTGGTCCTTTTGGTCATTATAATCAGATTAAAGTCAAATCATTAGAGTTGGAAAGGACCTTGTAGGTCATCTAGTCCAACCCCCTCCCTCAAATATTGGAAGACTGCTCTCCTGTCTCCCGTGGTCCTTTTGGTCATTATAATCAGATTAACGTCAAATCATTAGAGTTGGAAGGGACCTTGTAGGTCATCTAGTCCAACCCCCACCCTCAAATATTGGAAGACTGCTCTCCTGTCTCCCCTAGCCCTTTTGGTCTTTATAATCAGATTAAAGTCAGATTAACAGAGTCAGAAGGGACCTTGTAGGTCATCTAGTCCAACCCCCACCGTCAAATATTGGAAGACTGCTCTCCTTTCTCCCCTGGTCCTTTTGGTCATTATAATCAGATTAAAATCAAATCATTAGAGTTGGAAGGGACCTTGTAGGTCATCTAGTCCAACCCCCACCCTCAAGTATTGGAGGGATGCTCTCCTGCCTCCCCTGGCACTTTTGTTCAATATAATCAGATTAAAATAAGATTAACAGAATCAGAAGGGACCTTGTAGGTCATCTTGTCCAACCCCCACCCTCAAATATTGGAAGACTGCTCTCATGCCTCCCCTGGTCCTTTTGGTCATTATAATCAGATTAAAGTCAAATCATTAGAGTTGGAAGGGACCTTGTAGGTCATCTAGTCCAACCCCCACCCTCAAATATTGGAGGGATTATCTCCTTCCTCCCCTGGCACTTTTGTTCAATATAATCAGATTAATGTCAGATTAACAG
Organism: Notechis scutatus; assembly: GCF_049901735.1. Lineage (NCBI taxonomy): Eukaryota > Metazoa > Chordata > Lepidosauria > Squamata > Elapidae > Notechis > Notechis scutatus. The sequence goes on from NC_142025.1 coordinate 126,478,036, forward strand.
AGTTGGAAGAGGGCCTTGTAGGTCATCTTGTCCAACCCCCCACCCTCAAATATTGGAAGACTGCTCTCATGCCTCCCCTGGTCCTTTTGGTCATTGAAATCAGATCAACAGTCAGAAGGGACCTTGTACTTCATCTAGTCCAACCCCCTACCCTCAAATATTGGAAGACTGCTCTCCTGTCTGCCCTGGTCCTTTTGGTCATTATAATCAGACTAAAGTCAAATAATTAGAGTTGGAAGGGACCTTTTAGGTCATCTAGTCCAACCCCACCCTCAAATATTGGAGGGATGCTCTCCGGCCTCCGCTGGTACTTTTGTTCAATATAACTGCTCTCTTGTCTCCCCTGGTCCTTTTGGTAGTTAAAATCAAATTGAAGTCAGATCAACAGTCGGATGGGACCTTGGAGGTCATCTAGTCCAACCCCATACCCTCAAATATTGGAAGACTGCTCTCCTGCCTCCCTAGCCCTTTTGGTCATTAAAATCAGATTAAAGTCTAATCATTAGAGTTGGAAGGAACCTTGTAGGTCATCTAGTCCAACCCCACCCTCAAATATTGGAGGGATGCTCTCCTGCCTCCTGGCACTTTTGTTCAATATAATCAGATTAATGTCAGATTAACAGAGTTGGAAAGGGCCTTGTAGGTCATCTTGTCCAACCCCCACCCTCAAATATTGGAAGACTGCTCTCATGCCTCCCTGGTCCTTTTGGTCGTTGAAATCAGATCAACAGTCAGAAGGGACCTTGTATCATCTAGTCCAACCCCCTACCCTCAAATATTGGAAGACTGCTCTCCTGTCTGCCCTGGTCCTTTTGGTTATTAATATCAGATTAAAGTCAAATCAACAGAGTTGGAAGGGACCTTGTAAGTCATCTAGTCCAACCCTACCACCCCAAATATTGGAAGACTGCTCTCCTGTCTCCCCTGGTCCTTTTAGTCATTATAATCAGATTAAAGTCAAATCAACAGAGTTGGAAGGGACCTTGTAGGGCATCTAGTCCAACCCCCACCCTCAAATATTGGAAGACTGCTCTCCTGTCTGCCCTGGTCCTTTTGGTCATTATAATCAGGTTAAAGTCAGATCAACAGAGTCAGAAGGGACCTTGGAGGTCATCTCGTCCAACCCCCACCCTCAAATATTGGAGGGATGCTCTCCGGCCTCCGCTGGTACTTTTGTTCAATATAATCAGATTAAAATCAGATTAATAGAGTTGGTAGGGACCTTGTAGGTCATCTAGTCCAACCCCCACGCTCAAATGCTGGAAGACTGCTCTCCTGTCTCCCGTGGTCCTTTTGGTCATTATAATCAGATTAAAGTCAAATCATTAGAGTTGGAAGGGACCTTGTAGGTCATCTAGTCCAACCCCCACCCTCAAATATTGGAGGGATGCTCTCCTGTCTTCCCTGGTACTTTTGTTCATTAAAATCAGATTAAAGTCCGATCAACAGAGTCAGAAGGGACCTTGGAGGTCATCTAGTCCAACCCCACACCCTCAAATATTGGAAGACTGCTCTCCTGTCTCCCCTAGCCCTTTTGGTTATTATAATCAGATTAAAGTCAGATCAACAGAGTTGGAAGGGACTTTGCAGTTCATCTAGTCCAACCCCCACCCTCAAATATTGGAGGGATGCTCTCCTGCCTCCCCTGGTACTTTTAAGAAAATCAGATTAAAGTCAGATCAACAGAGTCAGAAGGGACCTTATAGGTCATCTAGTCCAACCCCCCCTCAAATATTGAAAAACTGCTCTCCTGTCTTCTCCATATCGAGTAGGGGAAGAAAGGAGGGTGAAGAGAGGTTAGGGTCTCCAACGCTGCAGCCATGGCAGGTATCTGGAACCATCAATCTGAGATCCTTTGGAGAAGGAATCCGGAGAAGGAGGGGAACCATATCTCAGCAGATCTGGCCAATTCAATTACTCAGGGAATGATGGCTCTAAAGAGTAGATACCATGGCATTTTTATATTTAGCACTGCTAATTCTTTTGTAAACTAATCCCCATATGTGTGGATTTGCAATGAGCATGTTGGGATTCCCCCTTTTTTCTGTCACCACTGCACGTGGGTCTTTGTTCCCCTCAACTGTAAGTCGAAGCCACCCAATCTCCTTCAATGAAATAGACCCTGGCATGTATCTGGATGTTTTATTGTGAGAACAGGGAAACTGAGGAAACGCAAAGCATGACAATCAAATATAAAGACAAGAGAGGCAGCATGAACTAACAGCCAGTAAAGAAGCAGCTGGAACCTCTCCAATGATTCTCCATGTGAGGGACAGAGGCCGTCTCCAGAGGTCTCGGTCAAAATGGCTGCTTCCATCTTCTCCAAGCCTGACAAAAAATGGAGTCTGGCTTCAGCCCATATAGTTAGACTTATCTGCCCCTGGCCACTAGGTGGGGCTAGAGCAACAACAGCACAATATTTAACTGTTGTAGCAGATAAATTTGGAGAAGACCCTGAGACCATCTAGCCCAGCCCCTCCTCTGTGCAAGAATCCTAGTTAAAGCTTCTCTGACTGATGGCTGCTCCATCTTTGCATTCAGATAGTCCATGAAGAGGAGACTGAACTGCTCTGATTCACTGGCTCACTTCTAAAACACCTCATCCTTTTAGGATATTTTCCCCTCATTTATCTAAAGATTTTAGATAAAGACACTCTGGAATAATAGCGAGCAGATCTTGCACTAGTGTGTATCAGGGATTGGAAGAGGGCTGTATCCTTCCTTCTCCAACAGAGAGATTGTGTCAGCTGGAAAAGGGGTCCCAGACTCTCCTGATCTTCAGCTCTTCCTCTTGTGGTCTTTCTTCCAAGCTAAGAGCAGCTCCTTTGATCTCTTCCTTGGCTTATTTCTCCTTCCCTGAAGTTCAGGTAGATTTTTTTGCAAATTCTCCTCCAAGTGTAGTGCCTGCAAGGGGACCTGATCCTTGGTTGGGATCTCTGCAAACCAGAATATTCACTTCCTGAGATCCTTATGGCTACATTTGCCTTCTTTCCATGAGCCTCACCCTGCTGACTCTGATTCCGTTTCCAGTGAACTACGATTTTGAGATCATTTTCACAAACATACATATCAAATTTAGTATCCCTCATTTTTCTTCCAGTCCAGCATTCATGTTCTTATATGAGACTCTATTGTTAGTCAAGTCCTAGTTGCTAAAAATCAGATATTTTTCTACTGCTTTTTACTTATGTGCTAATCATAAATATTGTTTCTGAAAACTTTTTTTATTTTTTTTATTTTTTTAAACAAACATCAAAAATACAAAAAAAAAACAAACATAAAACCATCTTCAATTACATACAGTGTGTCAGTTGGTATTAGTCTCTTGTGCATAATCTCTACAGTCATTCCCTCTACAGTCATTCCCTTACTTTTTAATCCTCATATTATGTATAAGTTATATGTATTTCTGATATATAATTATTAATTATTTAATAGACTGTTACTTGCATTTCATCATTTTATGTGAGCAAATCCTCATTTTAACTTAGCCTACTTTATAACATTCATTTCATCATCACCATTTATTCAATCATATTTTATCCTTGCAATACTATATCTCTAACAATTCTATTATACTTATATTATAGATTATTATAAGATATTTCACTTCCATATTTTATTGTCTAACCATTGATAAAATAAGTCCCATATTTTATAAAATTGTTTATCTTCTTGCTCTCTAATTTCAAATGTCAGTTTACTCATTTCTGCATAGTCCATAATTTTCTTGATAACTTCATTCTCCATTGGAATTTTCTTGTTTTTCCAGTTTTTAGCAAATACAGCTGTTAAAACATTGACTATCAAATATATCATTTCTCTACTGTATATTTCTGGTATAATACCTAATAAAAATATCTTTGGTTTGAAGTCTATATGTTTCTTTGTCATTTTTTCCAACCACGTGTGGATTTTAGTCTAGTATCTTCTAGTCTCTGCACATGTCCACCACATATGGTAATATAATCCAGGTATCTGATGGCACTTCCAGCACTTCTCCGACTTATTTTTGAATATTCTTGCCGGGGGTAAATGCCACCTGTAAAACAAATTCTCTTTATATGCTGTTGACCTTGTCATTTTATAATTTTGAGACCATAATTTTTGCCATTTTTCTAAATCTATACCATATCCAAAATTCTTTCCTCAAGCAATCATTGTTTCTTTAACTTGTTCTTCTTCTAACTTAACCTCTAATAAATATCTATATAGTTTTTTAATCACCTTCTCATCAATACCTGTCAAAATTTTATCCAGCTCAGTTAGTTTATCATAAAAACCTTCTGTTTTGAAGTCTTTATCATATCTAGATTGTATTTGCACATATGAAAACCAGTTCATTCTTATTTCTTGTTCTTCTAATTCTTGCAAAGATTTAAGTTCACCCTTTTCATTTAATATTTTGCCATATCTGACTGTTTGTTCCATTTTATAAACTACTGGATAGGCAAATGCTTCAATGGTTGACAACCAGACTGGTATTTTTAGATAATGTTGTCTTTTAATTTTCTCCCATATTAATAGTAATGCCTCTCGTATATAGTGCCTCCTAAAATACCCATGTGTTTTAGTCCCCTTGTACCATAAGAAGGCATGCCATCCCAACAACAAATCATGGCCTTCTAGTGTCAATAATCTAATATCCTTAATATTATCCATTCCTTAACCCACATCAATGTTGTCGCCTGGTAGTATAATTCCCAACTGGATAAACCAAAGCCACTTCTTGTTCTAGAATCTTGTACTAATTTTAATTTAATTCTCACCTTCTTCCCCTGCCAGATGTATTTCAATACTATTTTATTTAAATCTTCAAAGTACTCTTTTCCTAGTTTAATTGGAATTGTCTGGAACCAATATAAAATCTTTGGTAATATATTCATCTTAATTTTAGATATTGTCCCTAATAAAGATAATTGCAAATTTTCCCATTTTGCCAAGTCTGTCACAATCTGACATGACCTAAAATGGACACCTAACATCAAAAAAGCACAACAAAGAATATTCTTTCTGTGCTAACTAGGAAAGCTCAAACTGCCTAAGGAGCTGCTGATATAGTTCTACAGAGGAATCATTGAGTCTATCATTTGCACCTCTATAACTGTCTGGTTTGTTCTGCAACTCAACAGGACAGACACAGACTTCAGAGAATAATTAGGACTGCAGAAAAAACAATTACTACCAACTTGCCTTCAATCAAGGACCTACATGCAACACAAATCAAAAAGAGGGCTGTGAAAATATTTACAGACTCCCTCACATCCTGGACATAAGCTGTTTCAACTCCTTCCCTCAATACAATGCTATAGAGCAACTACACTTCAGAACAACTAGACACAAGAACAGTTTTTTCCCGAAAGCCATCACTCTGCTAAACAAATAATTTCCTCAAGCCTGTTCAACTATTACAACGTCTGCACTACTATTACTGTTAATCTTGTCATCACTCCTTATCACTATCCCCTCCCACTTGTGATTGTAATTTTGTCTCTTGTATACTGTGGAAAGGGAACTTCACAAAGACAATAGTGTCACTCAAACAGGAAAAGCCCAAGGAGAACATCAGGCCAGCCATAAAACAAACTTACATAGGAAAAGGAATCAAATAAAGGGTATTAAAGAATCCCTATAGACAAAAGCCTAAGTTATTAAGGAAACTAGACAAATAAGAAAAGGAAACACTTACAAACACAGGACATACCAAATAAGCAAAACAAACAGACAAAAGACACACAAAAAAAATATAAATTACAAAAGAGATAGACAGGAGATTGCCACAAAACAAATGTGAAAAAAAACCATTATAAAACTAAAAGAGATTAGAAAAAACCAATAATACAATCTAACCACCCCGCGGAGTTTGCCTTCTGCACCCTGCGGAGTTTTCCCTCCAGTGGGAATAAAGATAAACTCAAACAGGATTTGAAACATTAAGCACAAATACAAACATTCACACAAAATCAACTCACAAAGGGAAAAAAGGGTATAAAAACCAGGGACTTACCATAAGAATCCAGCTAGCCCAGGAACAAAGATTTTTCACTGTCCACCGCCTTCCTGAAAAATAAAAAGATCCAGCTTTCAAGCAGTTGTCCGTATCCTTGTGCCCGAGCTCTCCCAGTGGGAAAATCGAATCCTCGGAAGAAAGGCATTTTGACACCTTTCTACAATTGGCGATCATGAAGGTTTTCCAGCCAACCCTGCCACCGGACCAGGCCCGTGGATCCAAACCCAGCCGGCATGGACCTTCTTTGTCCAGGGACAACATCCATGGACCCAGCCCGGAAGGTATAGGGTAGTAAAGGGAGTCCTTGGGTTTTCCGCTCAACAGCTGCTTGAAAGCAGGTGAGTACCGCTTCAAATTTATAATCTTACTAGGGAGGGGAGTGGAAGCATGAGTGTACCAGGTGTGTGATTGTGGGTTTTCTCTGCAGAAACAGCGGGACCTCACCTCCTCTGTGATTGCCAGCCGCACCCCAGCCAGCTGCTAGCTCAAACACGAGCCGTGACTGGCTGGATTTGGGAACGCAAGGAGTGATCACGGAGTGTGAGTCCTTCTGAAGGACATAAGAAAAACCGAGCGGGCTGCAAAAGGAACTGGTGTTCGGAAATAAATAGAAAGCAGAGGAAAAATAGTCCCGGTGCATCCTGCAAGCAAAGCCCTGTGCATTTAGAAGGGGCCCGTACCGGCTGCTGGCAAACAAAATTGGAAATAGTTTGTCTAAAAAAAACAGCAAAGGTCCTTCCAGATCCCCACCTTTAAGGGAGATCTGAAAATTGATGGCTGAGTGTAGGGAGGGGCCCGTACCAGAGCTGCTAGGGGGCAGACGGTCCTCTGAGATTCCCATTTTAAGGGGGGGGGTCTTAAAACTGCCAGCCGTTTCCCTAAAAGAAAGGGGCCCGTACTCCATGTGTAGGGAAAACGGAGTCCTTTCCAGACCTTTTTTGTCTGAAAACTGATGGCTGTAGCCCGGCTAAACCAAAGTAATCCCCACATCAGGTAGGGAATATGGGAAGTTGTAGCTCGAGGGCAATGGAAGAGAACTGTCGAGTCCATCGCAGGGAAGGAGACTCGGGAGCCAGTGACTCAGATTCAGCTCTTTATTAAGTCCCGAGATCGGCTCGGGCAACAGGAGAAAAGCGGCGGCTTTTATTCTTTGGCTGCGGCAGCCGCGGCCAATGGCACCGCTTTGAATCTCCCGTGATTAGTATCCACCAATCGCGGGGATTCACGGCGGGCCAATCAGTGCGGCTCGCTCAGCCAATCAGGTTGCCGTGCGTTCTGGCCAATCACAATGCGGCGCTTCCAAGTATGCTAATGGCTCGTACAGAACACCCCTCCCCTCTTGGTATGGTCCTACGTCACGTAGTCCCATAAGTAGGCAGGGCTCCGTACCTGCTTGCTTGACTTGCGCAGGTTAGTTGCTGGTTGGCTTTCGGCCGGTTCGGTCGGGTTCTGTGTCGCTCTCTGCCTCGTCGATGGAACCGCCTGGAAGTGTGAGTCGGGCCTTTCGTTGCAGCTCCCTCCCGGTCTACCCGGGCTGGTCGAGCTGCTGTTGTAGCTGCTCCTGCTCAGTCTTTCCGGGCTGGTTGAGCTGGCCTGGCTGCTTCTCCCTGGTGAGGCTTCGAGCTGGGTGTCTGTTGGTAAGTATTCTTGGTTTATTTCTGGTTGGGGTTGGTTCCCGGGGCCTCCCCTCCCCTCTTGGTTTGTGCTGGGGAGGTTTCCTTCTTTTTCTGGGTGCCTGTCTGTGTTTGTTTGCGTGTCAGTTGTGTTTCCCGTGGTTGTTCTTGATCTTATTTGATCGATGTGTCGTTTCCATTCTTGTCCGTCGGTTGTTTGTAGCCGGTATGAGCGGGGACCCGTCGCTTGGGTTATCGTTGCCGGTACCCAGACGGGGTCCCCTCTCAGGTTTTTCGTGTATACCGTGTCGCCTGGTGTAAACGTTCGGTACCTGCTTGATGAATTTGTGGGTTTTTTGGGGTTGTATGTGGGGTGTAGCCTATCCAGGGGGGACCTTAGTTTCCTCCCCATTAGGAGTTCCGCGGGGCTTTTGTTGGTCGTTGTGTTTGGGGTTATGTGCTGGATAAAAAGGAGTTTATTTATTTTTTCCTGCATGTTCCCCGTCTCGATTTTTTGGATTGTTTTTTTTCATGAATTGGACCATCCGTTCCGCCCTACCATTCACCGCCGGATGAGCCGGCGCTGTCAGGGCATGCCGTATTCCCCGTTCCGCTAGGAATTTCTCAAATTCCAGAGCGGTGAACTGTGGTCCGTTATCTGACACAATTACGTCTGGGAGGCCATGGGTTGAGAATAGTCTGTTGAGTTCTCGGATGACGGCCTCGGTGGTGGTGGTTTTCATGTCGCTTACCTCCAGCCAATTGGAGTAAGCGTCTACCGTTATGAGGAATGTGTGTCCTTTTGTGGGTCCGGCGAAATCTATGTGTATCCTGGACCATGGTCCCCTGGGGGTTTTCCACTCCCGGATTGGGGCGGCGGGTGGGCATGGTCTGGATTGCTGGCATTGCTTGCAGCTTGCCACCCAGGCTTCAATTTGCTTGTCCATCCCTGGCCACCAAGCGCAGCTTCTGGCCAAGGCTTTTGACCTGACAATTCCCGGGTGCCCCTCATGTAACAAGTCCAAGAACCTTTTTTGTAATTTTTCTGGGATTACCACCCTGTCCCCCCATAATATACAACCCTTTTGCGTGGAAAGTTCCAATTGTTTATTTTTAAAAGTCCTGAATGTTTCGTCGACGTCCTTTTCCGGCCAGCCCTTCTCCGCCCATTGTAATACCCGCGCCAGATGTTTGTCTTTATTGGTTTCGTGGGCAATGTCTGACGCGGTTAGGGGGAGGTTGGGTATGGCCTCGATGCTCAAGGTGGATGTTGTGGGTGCTGGGTCAGCGTCCAGGTCGGGTAACGGTGTGCGGCTCAAGGCGTCTGCGTGTGTAATCGTTTTGCCGGGTCGGTGGATCAGCCGGTAGCTGTAGGCGGAGAGGAATTCAGACCACCTTGTCATTCTTGGGGATAGAATGTTCGGGGTGGCCTTGTTCCCTGCCAGGATGCCCAACAATGGCTTGTGATCCGTGATGATGGTGAATGTCCTGCCGTAGAGGTACTCGTGGAACCTTTTGACAGCGGCGATGATTGCCAGGGCTTCCTTGTCGAGTTGGCTATAGTTCCTTTCCGGCTTCGACAAGGTTCTTGAGTAAAAGGCGATGGGTGCTTCATTTCCATTTGGGAGTGTGTGGCTGAGGATCGCCCCGATCCTGAACGGTGATGCGTCGCACGTGACTGTCAGCGGGAGGGTCTCGTTGTATTGGATGAGGACGGCATCCGATGTGAGTAGGTCCTTGGTTTGGTTGAAGGCAGCTTCCTCTCACTTCCTCCAGGTCCAGGTGGCTGTCTTATCGAGCAGCCTATGCAACGGTTCCGCCGTGGTCGCCTTTTGGGGTAGGAAAACATTGTAGAAATTAATCAGCCCGAGAAATGCCTGCAGTTCTGTTTTGTTCCTTGGCCTGGGGGCTTCTTTGATGGCTCTGATTTTTTTTTCGGTTGGGTGAATGCCGTGCCGGTCTAGGAGGTATCCTAGGAACTCGACCCTCTCTGTATGCAGCTGGCATTTTTCTTTTTTGACTTTAAGCCTGGCCTCTTTGAATTTTGTGAGTACCTCCCTCAAGCGACCCTCCAGCTCTTTTTGGTTGGCTGCTGACACCAGTACGTCGTCAAAGTAGGGCACCACCCCCTTGATTCCTTGTAGGAGTCTTTCCATGAGGCTCTGGAAGATTCCTGGGGCCACGCTGACTCCAAACTGGAGTCTCTTACAACGAAAAGACCCCCGGTGGGTTACTATGGTCTGCGCCTCGGCGGTTTCTGCGTCGACCGGTAACTGTTGGTACACTTGTGCCAGGTCGAGCTTCGCGAAGACCTTGCCTCCCCCCAGTGAGTGTAGGAGGTGCTGCACTACTGGGACGGGGTAGGCGCTTTGTTGTAATGCGCAGTTTAGGGTGGCCTTATAGTCCCCACAGATTCTCACCGACCCATCGGGCTTGATTGGGGTGACTATGGGGGTCTCCCATCGGGCGTGATCAGTTGGTTCTAGTACCCCCTGTTTGATGAGCTTGTCTATCTGCTCGTCGATCTTGGGCCGGAGTGCAAAGGGTACCCACCGTGGCTTTAAACATATCGGGGGAACACTGGGGTCTAGGCTGAAGGAAATAGGGGGCCCTCGGTACTTGCCTAGGGTGCCGTCGAACACTTCCTGGAAGTCCCTTGCGAGTTGCTCTTCCCAGTCTTCCTCTGCGATGTGGTCGATGCCCGTCACTTCTATCCTGAGCGGCGTGAACCACTGTAGTCCCAAAAGGCTGGGGCGGTCTCGGTCCATGACCGTTAGTGGAAGCTTTGCTGTGCGCCCTTTGAAAGTCACTTTGAAGTGTCCTGTCCCGACTACCGGGATGCGGTTTCCTTGGTAGTCTTTGAGGATTAACTTCTGGCTTTCCAGCCCCTTCTTGTGGATTTCGGGCACCAGGCGCTTGATTTCCCGCCATGCGACCATGGAGAGGTAGGACCCGGAGTCCACCTCCATCTTGCATGGTTTGCCCTCGATGCCCACTTCCACGTATACCTTTCGGGCATCTGCACTTGATGAATGGCCGATGACGACCGTTTGGTGGGTCTCCTCTCTCCTCCGGTTCTCTCCGTCCCGTCAGCCCCGTCCGTCCCAGTTCCAACGACTCTCGGCTTGTCGGTCCCTGGGCCTGGGGGGGGGTGCCGTCTTGTCTCCGACCGCTGTTGTCTCATCGCCGGGGGCTGTAGGCGTTCTTGAGGCGGCAGACTCGGGCGATGTGGCCTCTCTTATCGCAGTGCCGGCAGATCGCATCGAAGAACCGGCATTCTGCTCGTGGGTGGTCGCCTCCGCACCCAGCACATTGGGGCCCCGACTTACGACTCCATCGATCGCACCGGTCCCGTTCTGTTTGGAGTCGATGGATGTCTTCCTCATCATCCGTGGTGTCGGATGCGGAGTCGAGGTCGCCATGGTGGGTGGTGGTTTCCCGGCGGCTTGCTTCTGGACGCGTCTCGGGTGTCGTGCTTGCCTCAGAGGTCACGGCTCGGTCCCCGGTGTTCTGTCTCCACATCCTAGCTGCCGATTTCCGGGTTGCCTCGGCGGCAGTGGCTTCGGCAAGGGCGTTGGCGAGGGAGATGTCTCCTTTTGCCATCAGCCGGCTTTGTAGGATCGGGTCTTTGAGTCCGAGGACGACGCGGTCTCATAACGCCTTGTCCATGTCCATGAAGCCGCACATGCCCCCCCAGGTTCCGTAGGTCAGCCACAAAGTCGCTGATGCTCTCACCCGACTTCTGGTCCCTCCTGTAGAAGTCGTGCCGCCTGATGAGGGTGGGCACGGCGGGGGCATAGTGGCCTCGGAGCAGCAGTTCGAGGTCAGTCCAGTCCATCGCCTTAACGTCCTCGGGTTTCGCAAGGGCTTTTGCCATCTTAAACACTGCGGGCCCGCAGTGCATCAGGAAAACAGCCCCTTTTTTCTGCCCGTTTGCGTCCTTGAGATTGCTACTCTCTAGGAACATCAGGAACCGATCAATGTACGATTCCCAGTCCTCAGTAGCTTGGTTAAAGGCCGCGGGCAGTGCGAGGCTGGCCATCTCGTCGGTCTTGTTCCCTCGGGACCACGTGCTCGGCGGGGCTCAGTTGCGGGATCCCACCCTCGTCACCAGTGTCGAGTCCGTCGCAGGGAAGGAGACTTGGGAGCCAGTGACTCAGATTCAGCTCTTTATTAAGTCCCGAGATCGGCTCGGGCAACAGGAGAAAAGTGGCGGCTTTTATTCTTTGACTGCGGCGGCCGCGGCCAATGGCACCACTTTGAATCTCCCGCGATTAGTATCCACCAATCGCGGGGATTCACGGCGGGCCAATCAGTGCGGCTCGCTCAGCCAATCAGGTTGCCGTGCATTCTGGCCAATCACAATGCGGCGCTTCCAAGTATGCTAATGGCTCGTACAGAACAAGAACCCCTTGGATAAATTACTTGAGGCTTTGGATGAAAGGCAAGTGCCTGTCCTGAATGGAATGCATAAAAAAGAAGCAAAAAGAATTTGCAAAAAGTGGGCTTTATTGCGAGATGACATGGGTAGACAAATTTGGCCTGATAGCAGTACTTTAGATTATAAAACCCTGAAAGCACTTAGAACACGCATTAAACCCAGACAAATACCCTACTGGCACTGCTGGGCTGAAATGGCTAGGACCAAAGACCTGACCGAGGGAAAAGATCAGGAAAAACCTGAAACCCATTCCCTGGAAGGAAAGACTGAGGAACGGATTATGACTCCCCTTTTAAACAAATCAGTGCCAGGCAAAAATAGGGGACAATTAGAATACATTTTAACCCACACTCCCTTCTCTGCCTCTGACTTGGTCATCTGGAAAAAGGATACCCCAGCTTTCAGGGCTGATCCTCAAACAGTAATTCAAACCTTGAAATCTATCATAGACAGCCATAATCCATCCTGGGGTGATATTGACCCAGCTGCTACAAGTCTTTCTAACTAAAGATGAACTATTAAAACTATTTGAAAAAACAGACCAAATAGCTAAACTACCAACTATCCCTGGACAGGCAGCCCCAGCCCGCATCGCATGGCCAGTACATCGCCCTGACTGGGACTACAATGATACCAATCACTGGGATGAATACACAAGAGCAAAAAATAACTTACTAGAAGCTTTAGAGGAAATAGGTAAAAAGCCTTTAAACTGGTCAGAATTCCAAAAAACAACACGAAGAGGAAAGGAAAACCCTGATGCCTTTTGGATCCGCCTGTCAGAAGCAGCTATTGCATATGCCCATCTAGACCTTAGCTGCCTGAAGGACCAAAGGATTTTAGCTTCAGCCTTCGTGGACCAGTCCACCGTGGATATCAAAGAGCATTTCCACCACTTCGTCTCCAACTGGCCAACCCTAGAAATAGCAGAGTTGCGCAGGATCGCTAACTTTGTCTATGATCAAAGAGGCAAACTGAAAGAGGAGGAGAAAGATAGGAAGAGGAGGATAGAAAGACATGAGGACTTTAAAATGTTTGCTGTAATGCAACATGATGCCAGACAAATGCCAGGTAAAACCCCCTATAATTCAAGGAGATGCTGGCATTGTGATAAAGCAGGCTGGTCGCAAGGCAAATGCCAGCATTGCTATAGGTGCGGACGGGAAGGGCATTTCAACAGGCAATGTAGGCAACACCTTTCCTGCAACCGGTATCCCCCACCACCTAGAAACATGAAGCCAGGCAATAATCCAATCCATTACACTGAGCAACAAAGCTTTAATCATCATGCACCACCCAGTGCTCCTTTTCTTCAAATAAATCATAACAATGGACCTCAATGGGAGCAAAGAAGAGAAAATGACCTGCCCCTTTCCTGACTAGAACATGAGAATGAAAACACTGAATTCATGGCTACCTTTAACGGGCTGGCTATTCCCCTAAAAAACGGCCCTGAAGGGAAATCCATTGTCACCATTCTTATAGGAAGAAAAAAATACAATTGCTTAGTTGATACTGGAGCCACCTCCTCATTCATTACTGAACCACCATATAAAGCTTCGGTGGCTGAAGGGGCTCGGGATAGCATAATGGGAGTGGAGGGGGAGTAATCCCTGTAGAATTTACCCACAATGTAACAGTAGAACTAGGACCTTTCACAGTAGACCATTCATTCGCTATTTGCCCCCAGTCGCCACTATCCCTACTAGGAAGGGATCTCCTATGTAAAATGGGAGCTACCATAACATGTGGCAAACAGGGGCTGCAATTGGAAATCCCAGGAAAAGGCACACACAAGACAATCATGCTGATAACCAACAACACGGAGCTTCATGAAGATTTAAAAAGCCTGCCACCCTCCTTATGGGGCTGGGATGCATCAGAAGTGGGACTACTTAAAGGAGCAACACCTGTTACTATCCAAGTGAAACATGGACCACCTCCATGCGTGCCCCAATATAAAATCCCTGCAGAGGCAATTCACCCCATAAAGAAATTAATACAAGCATACCTAAAGCAAGGAGTTCTCATTAAATATACCTCTCCCTGCAACACCCCCATTTTTCCTGTAAAGAAATCTACAGTAGACAAAGATGGAAACCCCATCTTCAGATTTGTACAAGATTTGCACCTCATTAATAACCATGTGATACCAAGAGCCCCCATAGTGCCTAACCCATCAACTATAATCACCAAGGTGCCAGCCTCAGCCACCTATTTTTCTGTCATAGATTTGTGCTCTGCTTTTTTTAGCATTCCCAGCATCCCAATATCTATTTGCCTTTACTTGGCAAGACCAACAATATACCTGGACTCGATTACCACAAGGCTACACTGAGTCCCCTACCTTATTCTCACAAATATTAAGGGCAGACCTCTCCTCCATTTCCCTACCACAGCAGTCCACTTTGATCCAATATGTTGATGATTTACTGCTGGCATCTCAGACTGAGCTAGCATGTAAAACAGACACCCTATACTTACTTGAAGCCCTGGCAGAAAGAGGACACAAAGCCTCCCCTTCCAAACTACAATATTTAAAACAAGAAATAACATATCTGGGCTACATCATTGCACCAGGAATTAGAAAATTGGCCCCTAACTGGGTAGAGACCATTTTAGCCATGAAACCATCCCAGACAAAATGACAAGAGCCTTACTGGGAGTACTGGGCTTCTGCTGCCCATGGATCCCCTTGTTTGGGGAATTAGCCCAACCATTCATTCAACTAACAGGCAAAAACATGCCTGACCCCATTGAATGGTCCAAACCTTTGGACAAAACACTTCAGACCATGAAACAAACCCTGGCATCAGCCCCAGCACTCGGGGGGCTGACTATAGGAAAACTTTCACCTTATTCATCCATGAAAAATTAGGTGTTGCTTCTGGCGTTCTGACACAGCCTTTTGGACACACACATCGACCAGTCGCTTACTATTCCGTAACCCTAGATCCAGTAGCTCAAGGGGCTGTCCCCTGCTTAAGAGCCGTGGCGGCTACAGTCGAACTTGTGAAACGATCTAAGGATTTAGTACTAGGACATCCACTATTGCTGAAAGTCCCCCATGAAGTTTTTGCAATTCTCTTAAAGAGCCAGACACAAGCCTTCACTCAGCAGCGTTTGGCTCAATATGAAGCTGAACTTTTTACCTCTGATCACATTACATTTGAGAGATGTAGTACTCTAAACCCAGCTACCTTGCTCCCCACGGAACAGGAGGAAGGTAATCTCCATGATTGCCTCCATTTAGTGCATGACACTGAACTACCCTGCTCCGAATTAACAGATACCCCACTACAAAACCCTGACATTGAACTCTTCACAGATGGTTCCTCCTACATGCACGAGAACAAAAGACTAACAGGAGCAGCTGCAGTCTCCCTACAAGAAATCATCTGGGCTTCCCCCCCTCCCCCCTCCCACAGCGTCCAAGCAGCTGAGCTTATAGCTTTAACTAAAGCTTGCGAAGCTGCAAGGAACTCAAATACCAACCAGCTAAACACCTCATGGAACTAACAGAACACTGCTTAACCAACACATATTTCATATACAAAGGACAAAGATACAAACAAATTGAAGGAGCCCCTATGGGATCACCACTGTCACCCGTCATTGCAAACCTGTTCATGGAAGAATTCGAATCCAGAGCCCTGGCCAATGCTACCCACAAACCCAAACTATTGTTAAGATACATCGATGACACATTTGTGATTTGGCCCCATGGAAAAGAAAACCTAAACAATTTCCTAACACACCTAAACAGCACACACCCCAAAATCAAGTTCACCATGGAAACGGAAACAAACAAACAACTACCATTCCTAGATGTACTAATCTACAAAAAAACAGATGGCACACTAGGACACACCGTATACCAGAAGAAAACACACACTAACCGCTACCTCAACGCCCAATCCCACCACCACCCAGCACAGATAAACTCCGTGGCTAAAACACTAATTACCAGAACCAAATGCCTGGCAGACAAGACACACATTAAGACTGAACTATGCACCCTGACTAAAGTACTGACAGCCAACGGCTTCCACAAAAGCAAAATCACCAGCTTGATCCACAAAAACACACTGCAACATAATAGAAACCCAGAAGATGAACAGACCTATGGAACAGCTGTCCTGCCCTACATAAGAGGTACTACAGACAAAATTAGTAAGGTACTACACAGACATCATATCAGGACTGCCTTCAAAACAGACAGAAAAATAGCAGCCATCCTTAGCAACCCCAAAGATAAAATTGACCTGGAAAACCAAGGCATATACGAAGTCCCCTGTGCATCATGCCCAGCCACATACATTGGACAGACCAATAGAAGAATAAGTACCCGCCTGGATGAACACAAAAATGCAGTCAAAAAGCTGGAACACACTTCCTCACTAGTCCAACACATGGAAGCCACAGGTCATAGCATCAACTTCAATGGCACCAAAACCCTGGCCACTATGGAAAACCCTAGCCACAGAGTCATCAGAGAAGCCATAGAGATTGAAAAAAGACCAGAAAGAATGAATAGAAGAGATGATTCCACCAGGCTGTCAATCATTTGGAAGCCTGCACTCACAAACAAAAAAATCTCCACACCACAAGCCAGGCAAACACCTGGGCACAAACAGATCCCCCCTGATACCTCCAGCTCAAACACACCCCAACCAGGCACCCAGATGAAACCCAGCTTCCTAACTAATGATAGCCGTCCATTTACCCGAAGCCAAGCTGCACTAAAGGCCTCCAATAAAGTAACACAATGCTGCCAGCCAATCAAGATACAAAAAGAGCCAAAAAAACAGACAGAAGATATTAGAGACACCAATCAAGCAGAACACAGCAAACTCCGAGACCAATAAACACAGACCAAGACTCCCAACCAATCAGGATGAAGAAAAAACCATTCTGGCACAGCAATAGGCTGCCCCAAATTTAAATCTGAAACCACTGTAAAAGTCTGACCCACAGACGGACACAATACAGAAGCCTGATGATGGCAGATGAGATTCTGCTGAAACGTTGCTACAATTTTAAAAGAACAACTACAATGATGTGGGAAAATACCCGAACCAAGCCGAATACCATACACATATATATATATGTGTGTGTGTGTGTGTGTGTGTGTGTGTGTGTGTAGGTCTAGGTGTGTTCGGGTCTTTTCCTGTGTAAGATTAAGAGTATCTTGGCGAAGTTTCGGCGCGGTCCCACTCGCCATCCTCAGGCTGGTGCTTTCCGCTTCATGCCAGTGCAAACAGTGTGCGATCGGAGCTGCCGTCTCTCTATATATACTGGTGGTGGGGGCTGGTGTGCTGGGCTGGTTAGCTGCGCTGCTGCCTCTTGATTGGTTGATGGAGTTGATGTTGGTATAAGATCAATACAAAACAAACGACCCAGGAGATTACAGCACAAGATCCAGGATATCTCCACAACAAAACTCACAAGGCCATCACACAGCCCATTATACCAACATCAACTCCATGAACCAATCAGGAGGCAGCAGCGCAGCCAACCAGCCCAGCACACCAGCCCCCCCCCCCAGTATTTATAGAGAGACAGCAGCTCCAATCACACACTGCTTGCACTTGCATGAAGCCGAAAGCACCAGCCTTAGGATGGCGAGTGGGACCTCACTGAAACTTCACTCAAAATTCTTTTTCATTAAGTATTTTATTTTTCATGAAGTCCTTGAGCTAATGGCTAAATTATATCCCAGGATGCAGAAATGAAGTTGAAATATTTATATAGGGATGGATAATTGCCGTAGAAAAGTTAACAAATTCCTAGGAAAGCTTGAACAAGAAAACATGTTTTTGTCACCTTAGTAGACATCACCTTTAGCATTCTGTAGTGTGGTGTCAAGAGATACAAATGTTTGTGATAATTTGAGAGCAAGAGATGAATCTGGTCTCTAAAGACAGCGTCATAACCTTTCTTCAATTTGTAGAAGAATAAGAAGTATTCACAAATCCCAAATGTTGAAACAAAAATAGTTTAATATTAGTTCTCAGAAGAGTCACAACAGCAGCCAAAATGAAGTTAAAGGGGTCTTGAATGCCAAAATCCATTTTGGGAGCACTTTAGCCTTTATTGAGAAAAACGTGTAATATCTGGAATCATGGGAAATATGACATAAAACTTAGAGAATGGTTGAACATTCCTCTCCCCTGAAATACACTCTGAGGCAACTCTGGTTGGGGCAAAACTCCCACTTCTTTTTTTCATTTTCTCTTGCAATTTAACAGAATAACAAAGTTGGAAGGGCCCTTAGAGGTCATCTTGCCAAACCTCCTGTTCATGTAGGACACCCTATACCATTTCAAACAAATGGCTATCCAATTTCTTCTTAAAAATCACCACCCACAATTTCTGGAATCAAGATGTTCCATTGATTGATTTTTCTAAAAAAATTTCTCCTTAGGTTGGTTCTCTCTTGATTATTTTCTATCCATTTCTTATCCTCACTTCAGGTTCTTTGAAGAATAAGTTCACTTCCCTCAAATATTGGAACACTGCTTTCATATCACCCCCGTCCTTCTTTTAACTAAAATATGCATACCCAGTTCCTCCAACCATTCTTCATACATTTTAGCTTTCCTTCCCACAGTTATCATTGTTGCTCTTCTCTTTTTCTTGGAGCATTGTTACCATTTATGATTAATAAAAACAAAAACAGATACTAAAAAAATAAATACATAAATAAAAAAGCAACTTACCAAAAATGAGGCAGGCAGCTTCTTGTTACATCTATTTCTGCTTAAATCAATATATAGTGTCATGCCCCTGGTGGAGACTGACTCTGAGGAAGAGGAGATTATCATGATCCTCCTTGTGGCTTGCAGCTGGGAGCTATGTACCGTATTTATCGGCGTATAACACGCACTTTTTTCCCCCTGAAAATAGGGGGCAAATGATGTATGCGTGTTATACGCCGATATAATGTTAAGAAGCCTTCGGTGAATGCTGCTGGGATCGGGGATCAAGGACACAAATGAAAGAAGGGGAGGGAGGAAGCAACCGAAGCCTGTCCTTCTCTCTGGGTCAGCTCTCTCAGTCGCTCTCTCGCTCCTCCACCAGCACAGGAAGAAACTGCTTCAAAGAAGCGGGGAGGCTTTTCCTGTCGCCGCAGCTTCCCTGAAGCGCCCGTTTCTCCCCACCCCCACCCCGTCCGCCCGCCCGCCCGCCCGCAGTGCTCCGTTCTGCCTGCCTTCCTGCCTTCGTTAATGGTTGAATCGGAACAGCTTCGGCTGAGTAAAAGAGGCGAATAGTTATTATTCTCAGCCGAAGCTGCTCCCAAACAACCAGAAACTAAGGCAGGCAGGCAGGCAGGCAGAATGGGACACTGTGGATTGAAGCGCGCGCGCGGGGTGGGAGTGGGGGTGAAACGGGCGCTTCGGAATAGCTGCGGCGACAGGAAAGCCCCCCCCCCCGCTTCTTTGAAGCAGTTTCTTCCTTGGATGGTGGAGCAGCGAGAGAGCGAAGCCTCCTTCTCTTCTCTCCCCCCCCCCCCGGTCCTTGCAAAAATTTTCTGCTTGAAACCGGTCCCTGGTACAAAAAAGGTTGGGGACCACTGATTTACCTTATAAGTGGTAATAATATTAATAAAAAAAAAAGTTCTGAGCTACCCTTATTTTGCTTCAAAGTTTTTATTTAGAAATTTAATTTTTTTTCCTGAAATTTCCCTCTTAAAATGAAGATGCGTGTTATACGCCTGTGCGTGTTATACGCCGATAAATACGGTATATAAGTTTGTAACTGCACAGTCAGGATTGCTGGAGTCAAAGTTTATTGTTTCCTTTGAAAGAGGTTTATCTTTGTTGGCGTTCTTCCCATGGACTCTCTTGGCTTGCTTCGGAATTCTCGTCAATGCGGTTTGTTTTGGTTTCCTTTGTCTCATTATTTACTTTTGTCACTTTAAACTGTGCCTAATAAAACAGTGAAGTTTAAGTTGAAGGTATTACCGGACTTTAATGTATGTTTTGGGTTTTGGATTATTTTGAGAGACTACGGGTTATCACATTTTGACTCCAGCCATCCCTTCAACTTATTTTTGCTTTTTGTGGGGTGACCATGGATTAGCTCAGAGCAGAGATTGCCCAGTTAACTCAGCAAGTGGCTCTTTTGACTGCAAAGGCGGCACAAATGCAAGCTGCCTGGCCATGCCAAAAATGCCCAGTGGCAGTGCCAGATAAATTTGATGGTTCGCTGGCCCAATTTCCAGCATTTTTTGGGCAGTGCCAACTTTACATGAGCCTTTGGCCTGAGGACTTTCCCACTGACCGGGATAAGGTGGGTTTTTTTGATAAGTTTGTTGTCAGGCTCTGCAGCACATTGGGCGACGCCTCTGTTGACCCAGCCCAACCAAGTGTTGGACAATTACGCCAAGTTTTGCCATCAGTTTCAGGCCATGTTTGAGGACCCTGTTCAAAGCCAAACAGCAAACAGACATTTGAGAGAGTTGAAGCAGGGGCGTGGCTCACTCATGGATTATATTGCTAGTTTTCGGGTGGTTGCTCAGGATGTACAATGGAATGAGGCAGCACTATTAGACCAGTTCCAGGAGTGTTTGTCGTTGGAGCTCCTGGATGAGTTGGCGCACACTGAATGCCCTTGCACTCTTCAGGAGCTCATGCATCTGTGTCTTCATATCGATGCTACACTTCAGCAGCAACAGGTGTGATGACGGACAGAGACTGTATCTGTTTCTAGCAAGATGGAGCCCCTTGGTGGAAGTGCCTTTGGAGGAACCCATGCAGTTGGGGGCTGGCCGCCCTAGCCTGCCTCAAGTAGAAAAGGAGAGACGTCGTTGTGATGGTTTATGCCTCTATTGTGGCAATCAAGGCCATTTTGCGGCCAAGTGTCCTGTTAAGACATCCACAGCAGCGACGCCTGTGGTGGCGGGAAATGAGCATTGCTTGGCCTACAGGGGTCTGTAGGTTGGGGTGTAAAGTCCTTAGGCCCACCATCTTCACCAACCTTGCTATCCTTGCCACCTTTGACATCTGCACCACAATTGTTATTGGTGAAGCATCTTCTGCTGACAGCAAGTGTGTCCGTGCCTGGTGTGAGAGTGGTGGAGATCCAAGCCTTGGTCGACTCAGGGGCCACAGCCAATTTCATGGATGCTCATTTTGTAGAGCAGTGGTTCATTCCTCAGCAACAGGTGTCCCCGCCCGTAATGGTAGAGACGATTGATGGTTGGCCCCTTCGTTCAGGACCTGCGGTTGCTGCAACCAAATCCCTTTGCATGCGTATTGGGCAGCATGTGGAGGAAGCCGTGTTCTACATTACCACATTGCCTCATTTTCCGGTGGTGCTGGGTTTGGAGTGGTTACAGGCCCATGATCCACAGATTGTCTGGTCATCTGGAGTTGTGCAGTTCCTTGATAGGAAGTGTGCCAACCATTTCTTGTGCTCCTGTGCAGGGAGTGTGGCTATGCCGATGGACCCGGATCTACCTGTGGAGTTGGTGGACTTTGCTGATGTGTTTGGGGAGAAGGAGGCAGATCAGTTGCCTCTGCATTGGGCATATGACTGTCCAATCGACTTGTTGCCCAATGCAAAATTGCTGGTGGGTCGGACATATTCCCTGTCGGAACCGGAGTTGGCCACATTATGGGATTTTATTGAGAAGAACCTCCGGAAAGAGTTTATCCGGCCTTCTACCTCCCCATTGGCTGCACCAGTGCTTTTTGTAAAAAAGAAATCGGGGGAGCTATGTTTGTGTTGTGATTACCGCAAGTTGAATGTAATCACAGTGAGGAATCGGTACCTGCTTCCCCTCATCCCTGAACCGATTGAGTGGTTTTGTCAAGCTAAGATCTTTACGAAGTTGGACTTGCGTGGGGCCTACAATCTGGTTTGCATTCATACAGGGGACAAGTGGAAAACAGCTTTCCAGATGAGGCATTTTGAATATACCGTGATGCCTTTTGGATTAACCAATGGCCCAGCTGTGTTCATGCATTTCATGCAGGATGTTTTCTGAGATTTATTGGATCAATTCATGGTCATTTATTTAGATGACATTTTAATTTACTCAGACTCCCTGCAGGAACACTGGCAACATGTGCGGCTGGTGTTGCAATGTTTGCGTGATAACCACCTGTTTGCTAAGCGTGAGAAGTGTCAGTTTGCACAAACCACGATTGACTTCTTGGGTATTTCACCTGCTGGGGTGGAGATGGACCTGGAAAAATACAATCGTTGCAGGTGTGGGAACCTCCACAGCGGATTAAAGATGTGCAATGACTGTTGGGGTTTGCAAACTACTACCGCACATTTATTCTCAACTTTGCTGCCTTGACTGCTCCCCTTTCTAATCTGCTGAAGAAGGGGGAGAAGTTCCATTGAGGTGCTTAGGAGCAGGCAGCTTTCGAGGCGTTAAAAGTCGCCTTTGCTTCCAAGCCTATCCTCAAACACCCTGATCCAGGCCAGCCATTTGTGGTGGAAACAGATGCTTCTGAGGTGACTGTTGGTGCAGTGCTCCTCCAGGCCTATGCTCCTGCAGGCCCCTTGTTCCCGTGTGCTTATTATTCCCGGAAGTTGTCGGCTCCAGAGCGCAACTATACAATTTGGGACAAGGAGCTATTGGCAGTTAAGGTCGCTTTTGAGACATGGTGGCACCACCTGGAGGGGGCTCGTAACCAAATTGAGGTTCAGACGGATCATCACAATTTGGAACACCTACATACAGCTCGGACATTGAAGCAGCATCACGTGAGATGGTCCTTATTCTTTGCTCGATTTGACTTCTGGGTGACCTTTGTTCTGAGTGGAGGGAATCAATGCGCCGATGCCCTATCTTGGAAGCCTGAGTATGCCCGAAGGAAGGGTAAAATCTTGCCCCAGATAATGATTCCATTGGAGCTGTTTGTGGCCACCGAGGAACCTGTGGATCTTCGAGTGAGTATTCAGAAGGCACAACAGCAGGACCCATTTGCAGTAGCTCTACGTCGAGAATTGGATGAAATGGGAGACAAGAGACTCCTTGGGCATATATTGGGGTCCTGTTGTTCCGTGATTGCATTTATGAGCCAGGAGGTCCTCTTCGAGGCCTTATTTTATGTCAATGTCATGATAGTCCAGCGGTGGGACACTTTGGGGTGTTCAAAACACTGCACCTCATCTCTAGGACATTTTGGTGGCCGAGACTTAAACATGATGTGTCAGGATATGTGGCGTCCTTGTGGGATCTGTCACCAAGCCAAGTATGCTCCTGGTGTGCCCCTGGTCTTTTGCAGCCCTTGCCCATGCTGTGGGGAGCAGTTTCATTGGATTTCATCGTTGAGTTACCACCATTGAATGGTGCTAGAACCATTTTAGTGGTGGATATGTTGACTAAAATGGCCCACTTTATTCCGTGTGTGGATCTTCCATCGGCCAAGATAATGGCTCAATTGTTTATCTCCCATGTTTTCCGGTTGCATGGGTTACCAGACCGCATGGTATCAGATCGGGGGATACAATTTATGGCATGCTTCTGGCAGACCCTACTCGCAAAACTGCAGGTTCAGGTGTGTCTGTCGTCTGCTCATCACCCCAAAACTGATGGGGGGACAGAGAGAGTAAATGCTATTTTGGAGCAGTACCTCCGCTGTTTCAGCAATACTCAACAAGACAATTGGGCGGAAGTGTTGCCAGTGGCAGAATTCACTTATAACAATGTTCAACATGCATCCACCCATGTGTCCCCTTTCTTTGCTAACTATGGGTTTCATCCATGACTTTTCCCTTTAGCCCCATCTGATTCTCCAGTTCCAGCAGTGGATATGTTCTTGCAGGAGTTAGAAGCCGTGCACCACATGGTCGATGATCAACTAGAGAGAGCCAAGAAGGACTATAAATGGTTTGCAGACCGACATCGTTGCGATGTTCCGCCTTTAGTGCTCGGCGATTGGGTTTGGCTCTCTACTCGATATTTCCCAACGATGCAACCATCGAAAAAGTTGTATCACCGTTACTTGGGACCTTTTCCGGTCGAGATGGTAATCAATCCTGTGTCTTATTATCTCTCCCTGCCATGGACCATGTGTATCCATCCTGTTTTTCATCATTCCCTGTTAGTCCCTGCCTCAGCCGACAGTCCGCATAGATCGGCTCCATCTCAGCTGGCCCCAGTAGCCCCTCTGGGAGAGGAGGAGTATGAAGAAGAAAGCATCTGAGATTCACACCAGTTGCAA
This sequence comes from Notechis scutatus, assembly GCF_049901735.1. Taxonomy (NCBI): domain Eukaryota; kingdom Metazoa; phylum Chordata; class Lepidosauria; order Squamata; family Elapidae; genus Notechis; species Notechis scutatus. The sequence goes on from NC_142025.1 coordinate 126,502,288, forward strand.
GGCTGATTTCAGTATTTGTTGGCATGGAAAGGTTATGGACTAGAGGACTTCACCTGGGTTGATGCCACTGATGTTCATGCTCCTCGTTTGGTCCAGGACTTTCACGCTCGGTTTCCTCAACGTCCTTGTCTGCCTGGTCCCGGGGGAGGGGGCCCTACGGGGGGGATAGTGTCATGCCCCTGGTGGAGACTGATTCTGAGGAAGAGGAGATTATCATGATCCTCCTTGTGGCTTGCAGCTGGGAGCTATGTATATAAGTTTGTAACTGCGCAGTCAGGATTGCTGGAGTCAAAGTTTATTGTTTCCTTTGAAAGAGGTTTATCTTTGTTGGCGTTCTTCCCATGGACTCTCCCCATATCTTCCTGGATTGTATGATTAATTATCATGGCTTGCTTCGGAACTCTCGTCAATGCGGTTTGTTTTGGTTTCCTTTTGTCTCATTATTTACTTTTGTGACTTTAAACTGTGCCTAATAAAACAGTGAAGTTTAAGTTGAAGGTATTACCGGACTTTAATGTATGTTTTGGGTTTTGGATTATTTTGAGAGACTACGGGTCATCACATATAGCAACATCAATGTAACAAGAAGTTGCCTGCATACATAAATGGATTTTTAAAAAAATAAAGGTTGTTTTTTTTAAACACAAACATAAACAAAACAAACCATGAAACATAAACCATCATCTTACATACAGTGTGTCGGTTGGTACAAATCACTTGTGCACAATCTCTGTAGTGTTTCCCTTCCAATTTGCATTATATCATAATCCTTATATCATAAATCCACTATATATATTTATATTATTACTATTATTAATTACTTACTGGACTTTACTAATATTACATCATTTTATGCGAGCAAATCACCATTTTTACTTAATCTACTTTATAATGTTCATTTCATCATCACCAATCTATTCTATAACAATATATCCTTACTTTACCTTTCCTCTGTAATTCTATTATACTTATATAATATTATAAAGTATTATAATATATTTCATAAATGAAAAAGCAAAGCAGAAACAAATATCAATAAGTACAGCAGTGTAACAGAAAAATTATTTAAATTTCTTTGTATTGGCTTATTTCTAATTTTGTTCATTATATCAACATGTTTATAATTATCCCTTCTGTATTTAATTCATACATAGCAATGATCATTCTTCGCCTAACTTCTACCTCTTATCTCTATCCATTTCTGTACATTGTAATTTTTTAATTTCATTTTCATCTATGGGGATCTCTTCATTTTTCCTCTGTTGTGCAAACATAATTCTAGCCGCTGTTAACACATGTAACATTAAATATATATTGTACTCCCTTTATTTATGTGGGTGCCAACAAAAACATTTCTGGTTTGAAAATTTAAATCTATATGTTGCTTTACCATTTTTGCTAACCTTGACACTACATTCTCTTGAATAGGTACACTAGCAGAGCCCAATGTTGAATTCATATATTTCCAGTTTTTTGAACTGAGGAATAAATTTCAGAAAAAGAATTCAGTATTACTCTGTGAATGTGCCTATCAATTCCATTTGTAATCTAACTTCTTAGATGATTTTGTACTATTATCTTTTTTTTGTACTATATATATCTGCATACGGCTGTAAAAAGCTTCAGTACATTTTTAAGCTGCATTATAAAAAGGTTAGGTGACCAAACATGGCTTCCCCTGGCTTCTCTCTCTCTGCTATAGAGAGAGCATTACATATCTGATATTAACACAGTTGAGAAAGTCCAGAAATATTTCACTAGAAGAGTTCTCCACTCCTCTACTCATTGTAGAATACCTTATGCCAGTGATCCCAAACCTTTTTGACGCCGCGGCCCGGTACCGGCATCAGCTGGGCGCCGCGGCCCGGTACCAGCATCAGCTGGGCGCCGCCATCTTTTTTTTGATGAAAAACTGCTTCCGGTGACCTCACCAAAAGCACGTTTTCATCAAAAAGATGGCGGCGCTAGCGCTTCTGGTGAGCTTTTCCGGGTAGAAATGGCTTTCTACCCGGAAAAGCTCACGAAGCGCTGGCGCTGCCATCTTTTTGATGAAAAGCGTGCTTCCGTGAGCTTTCTACCCGGAAAAGCTCACCAGAAGCACTTTTTCATCAAAAAAAGATGGCGGCGCCCAGCAAGCCAGCGGCCCGGTAGGAGTTGTTCCGCGGACCGGTACCGGTCCGCGGACCGGTGGTTGGGGACCCCTGCCTTATGCCACTAGACTTGAAATTCTAGACCTAGAAAACTAGAACTACGCCGCCTTCGGTCCGATCTAAGTATAGCATATAAAATCATACATTGCAATGTCCTACCTATCAATGAATACTTCAGCTTCAACCATCAGTTTTTCTGTTCAAATAAAAAATACTCTGGTATGGCTGCCTGTCTTGAAAACTCATATTTTCTCACTGATTTGGCCTTGATTATTGATGGGCTAACTGAAATATCTCTTCTTTCTAATGCATTTCAAGCGAGAAACATAGACATTATAAAGGCTGAAAAACTTGTGATAAGATCAATTAGATCATTTGAAATGCTTATAGAGGAAAAGGGTGCATATGAAAATACGGTTGAAGAATTAATTACTTCAGAAACCTTTAACAATATAAATTTTATACAAAATCATTGATTTATGGGACTTCCTCATGAAAAACTTATACAAAGCATTGTAACTAATTTGAAGAAAAGGATGATGGATTGCGAACATTTAAAAACAGGCTGCCATTTTAAAGACATTGATCAATTAAAATGTCTAAATTATTTGGAGCCAGATTATTGGAATATTGAAGAAGTGGTGGTTCCATGGAGAGCAGCTGAAGTACAATTGATTGCATTTGGTCAAATTTTTAATTATGAAATCAATATTAATGATTATCGTGATTTCATAGAAAATGTACTAAAAGATTCTAAAAATTATACAATTCCTTGCAGCATTAAAAAGGCTAGAGATATTATTAAAACTATTGCAGTCAGTTCAGCAGAGGCAGAATGGGGCTTCTCACAGATGAACATAATATGTTCAGAGGGCAGAAGTTGCCTTACAGTTTCCAATATAACAAACCTCCTGACCATCAGTCTAATTGGCTTAACTGTGCAAGAATGGGACCCTGTTCCTACAGTAAAAAAGTGGTTACAGGCACATCATCACACAGTTGATGGTGCTCATGTTAAACACAAGAAAACTGTAACTTGGGACGATAATAGAAAAGCAATTTGGGAGTACTTTAAATAAGATTTATTGTTTTTTGTAAAGTTTTGTTATGTAATGGTTTTTGATTAATATTTTAAAATGTAACAATATAGTTTTGTGTACCTTTTTATTATTTAAGCATTAAAGATATGACATAATAAACTACCTTTTTGTTTTGGTATATCTTTTTTAATACTTAGTCATTAGGGCAAAGAAGTGATGTTGAGTTGGCCTCGCCTAGCCCTCTGCAGCCCTCCCCATAGTTCCCCAAGGCTCGCCCAGCCCTCCCTGTAGCTCCTCGTAGCTGCCCGAGCCTCGCCTTGCCCTCTCCGTAGCTCCTCGTAGCTGCCCAAGCCTCATCTTGCTCTCTCTGGGGTTCCCCAGGCCTTGGAAACTAGCAAAAAACACTTGCTAAGCAACTTGCCACTAAACGAGGACCTGTCCATTAAGTGAGGACCATTTAATTTGGTTTGACATTCACATGGCCACCTGCCCTGCCCTCCCTAGGGTTCCCCAGGCCTTGGAAACTGGCAAAAAAAAACTTGCTAAGCAACTGGCCACTAAGCGAGGACCTGGCCATTAAGCGAGGACCACTTAAATCTGGTTTGCCATTCACATGGCCACCTGCCCTGCCCTACCCAGGGTTCCCTAGGCCTTAGAAACTGTCAAAAAACACTTGCTAAGTAACTGGCCACTAAGTGAGGACTTGGTCATTAAGACTGCTTAAATTTGGGCTGCCAGCCACATGGCCACTTGCCTGGGCCTCCCCAGGCCTTGGAAACTGGTAAAAAAACACTTGCTAAGCAACTGGCTACTAAGCGAGGGCCTGGTCATTAAGTGAGGACCCCTTAAATTTGGTTTGCCAGTCACCTGGCTACCTAGCCATGCCCACCCCAGTCACATGACCACGTAGCCATGCCCACCCCAGTCACATAACCAGCCAGCAAGACTCACGCCCAGCCAGAAAGCCACTCCCACCAAGCCACACCCACAAATTAGGCCATGTCCACAGAACCAGTTGTTAAGAAATTTGAAATCCCACCCCTGGTCAATATACTAAGATCATTAAACAACAAGAGAAAGAGATGTTAATGCTGAAAGAGAAACTGAAAAGATATGAAACGGGGGAAATATCTATTCCCAGTAATCAAGATAGAGCAATAAATACAAATCAGCAGCAAGTTGAAATATCAAGGTCAAAAGAAACTTTGAAGTGTGTGTTTGCAAATCGAGAAGAAATCAGGAAAAAGTTCCTCAAGCTTGACTTACAACTAAAAGAAAATGTCCTTAAAACACATTATCAGAAACAGTGCCACGAACAAGTTGAAATAGTATGTTCCTGCTCACCCAAGAGGTTGGACAAGGCAACTGGCAAACTTGATCACCAGCTTGCATTACTTAAAAGTCACCGTTTGTATCTGGAAAAGAAAAAAGAAGCAGAAGCTAAAGGTTTTGAGGACAACACTAACAATGAAGATTTCTCAGCAAGTAGACAAACATCAAGAAGCAACTCCCAAGCTCAATCCAAAGGCAAAAGAGTTCCTGCCAGTCCCTCAAGGCAACTCTAGCACAGATGTATGGCAAGACGAATGTGGTACCCATACCCGGCAGCAAGAGGGACAAACATCGTATGCATCAAGGGATCATGACCTCCTCATGAGGTACTCTGAGAAAAACCACGAACCGTCAATGACACATGCCCTCGATCCAGTACGCTATGCCTACGAGGATGCTGCACCAAGGGATGATCCACCATCACAGAGAGGAAACAGAGAACAGTCACCACGATTGGGAAAGCTGGACTTAGCAGCTAATGGTGTGTATAAATTTACCGACAAGCCAGCCAAAGAATACCTACTGTGGAAATGCATTTTCACAGGTACCATTCAAGATGAAAAGCTGAGTCCTGGCAAACAACTTAGATTTATGCATGTCTGGGACCATGGTCAGTCAAAGTAGTGAAAAACATTTACTCAGCCCTACTAGCCGACCCAGGCACCGCCCGAAACAAGCGTGGGATATGCTTGACCAGAAGTATGGCGCATCCACATGGATGAAATACTCGCTCTTGTGAGCGAGCAGCCCAATGTTGCCTTGTGGTGAAATGGGCAGCCTATAGATTTTATCAATATACAAATTGGCATTGTTCCCATTACTGAAACTCAGGCTTGGAAGGAGTTGCTAAAAGGATTTAAACTGCTCAGAAGGAAGGGACCTAGCAAAAGAGGAGGTGGAGCTGCACTCTGTACTTGTAAGAGACAGCTAGACTTCCAAGGATCTCTTCAAATGCATTCTGCATACTACATTTTGCACGTTCTGCAACAGAGCGGAGGGGCAGTGACTGGTGGAGCCAACCTATGATACCCAACCTATGATATTGTAAAAGAACTGATTAAAAAAAGGATAGTCATCTCAAAGAGGGAATCAAATACTCTATCAACTCCCCACTATATGACTAAGATAAAACAACAGTCTCCTTTATTGGAGCCAGAAGGGCTGGTGCAGCCAGACAGGCTTGGACAGCAGAGCCAGGAACTGCTTGTGAAATTGGGCTCACAAGGACAGTTGGTACTGTTGCCATTGTGCCAGCCTCGGATGGTATCACTAGCAGGTACCCCAATCTGTGATATTGCAAAAGAACTGATACAAAAAAAGGATGGCCAACTCAGAGAGAGAATCAAATACTCCATCAACTCCCCACAACAGAGGCTTCGAAGGACCGAAGAGCAGAGAATAGATGGAGTCATGGTTTCATTTGATGTCACAGGGCCCTTTTCAATTGGTGAAAGAACCCTATAGAAGCACTCTCACCCAACATGCCCAATCTAACCAAATGCACTACAGCTGAGATACCTAGAATCATGGATCCCATTGACCTTGGATTGACCACCTGCTTTCAAGGTGATGGACAGATCGCATCCAGGACTCATAGCTGAGGCCATAATGCAACACCTGGAATCTATACAACTCCCATGCATACAACACAAAGTGTGAATCCAGACTTGAAGTCCCAGCCTGTAGATACGAGATGTGAGGTGGGCCCCAACCCTACCTATCTTCCATAAGAACCTAAGGGCCTGGCTCTGCCAGTTAGCTTGGTACCTCAATGGGGGAGCATGACAGTGGGGCAGGTGGTTGATTGACAATGGATCCCACCTCCCCGCCATCCTGCTTCTGTTTGTTTTTAATTTTGTATTAACTTAAAGGATATCAATTAAAAGGATAAATAATATTTTATTTTTTATGATTCCAAGCCTCTCAAGATTGTCAGGGTAGTGATTTAAGAGCTCACCAGCTGCTACGACGATGCAACGATGTAATGATGGGGATGAGCCAGAAAGGCTTTCTTGTCTGTTATCCCTTTAAGAGCCTGTATAATAAGAAGAGGCCCTGTTAGGGAGTCTCTCTCTCTCGCCGTATATTCTTCCCTGCTGTAATTTACTGATTGTTTTGATTTCTGCCTATAGTACGTGTATGTACAGTATACTTGTGTAGAGAAAACCACTATTTATGACCCCTGAGGAAGGAGAAAGGATCAGCCATCTGGCTTCTCACAGAAGGGGTCTAGACTACTTGAGGAACTGTTTCAGCCTCATGATGGATTCCTTGTTGCTTGAATGAGCATCTGCACCAGAGACTTCATGCGGTGTGTGGCCGAACACACTCGGCCAATAAAAGAATTCTGTCCCAACTTCTGGCTGAGGCACCATATCGTAGTGGCAGGAGGAACGGCTCTCTGTCCTGCATGTCCAAAGTCTGCATCTGGTAGCTCGTAGAGGCGAAGTTGGATCCTGGAGGGGACAACGATAGAGAGAAGAAAACCCTAGGGCATCAAGGGAGATCCTCCCAGATCCTGCAGGGGGAAGTCCCCAAAACTGGCATGGAAGAGATCAGTCTTGGTGACTCGATCCAAAGAAACGGTAGCCCAGCAGACTTGAGACGGAAGCGAAGAGTGTAAGCAGTTTGGCATAGTGGTGAAAAGTGGATTGAAAAGGGAGACCAAAGAAAGAGACAAGACTCTGAAAATTAAATGAGAAGGAGACTCCGAACTGAGGTTTGAGACAGTGGCAGATTTGGCGGTAGGAGTGGTGTAGCGGGAGGATTAAATGGCAATGGCGTGGTGAATTTGACAGGCAGGATGGAGAGACAAGAAAAGACGTCCTTTGTATGATTTCCTTACTTTTTCTTGGGGAGATCTAGAGAGAAGGGCTTTGAGACATTCTGTCTGAGATATTTTGATTGTCTTTTGCTGTTTTGGACAGAGACTGGAACAGAGTGAACTTAATAAGAAGTGAAAGTAGTGACTTGCATTTAGAGTGGCTTTGCACTTTGAGAGAAGGGAAGACATCTTGAAAAAGAAAGAAGAAAGAAGAGAGCTGAAAAAAGGAGACTGAGACTCTGTGACTAACTTACAAAAAAAAAGTACAAATAAAATTACAATTTGATACATACTTTATTGAAAATTTATCCAAAATTGGGTACTTGTAAATTAGATACTTACAAAGAAGGGATTAATTGATAAGAACTAAATCTTAAAAAAATAAGGATTTACCATTGTTGATTAATTGTTAATTAATTGATACTTGAATCTATTCTGTCTAACTAATTAAGGAATTTTTGATTCTTACTTATGAATTGTTGATTGTTAGAATGGTTTTGAACATAGATCTTACATTATAGAATAGAAAAATAATTGTAAAAGTATATCAGAAAACATTTACTTCCTACTAGTATTCTAATTTATTAAAGGAAATAGTGAATATTGCTTATTAGTAATTGTTTGTTAGAACAAACTTGAAGATTAGTTATAGACTGTAGAACTGTAAGCTAGTTGTAAAATTACATTAGCTAGTATTTATTGTTAACTATTGCCAATTTATGCAGCTCTCTTTAAGCTATACATAGGCAAAAGAGTGAATCAAGAAGATAGAACCCGGAAGAAAGTAGAAAGGAAGAAGCAACTCTTAAATATATCTGTGAATGGTAGATTGGAAAGACCTTCTGAGTGTCCTGAGAATGACAACAACAACAACAACAACGACAAAAACTGCAAAGAAGATGACAACGAGTATATCTTCACCTGCGTGACAAAGATCCTTAGATACAATGTTGGGAGCAGAAAAATCAACACCTACTCCAATTTTACAAACAGTACAGTCATCCCTCGCAATAATGCAATAAATGTTGGTAAGAACACAAGAACTTATAGCCAGAAACCTGAAGAACTGAAAAGTGAGATGAAAAATGATATTGCTTAAGTGAAAGCAGACATCTAGAAATTGGATGATAAATTCAGAGCAATTCAAAAGACAGTAGCGAGAAATGAACAGAAACTGATAAATATGGAACTTAGAATGGAGAATGTGGAGAAGAAACTTGAAGATACTGAACAAAACTGGAAAGTCCTTTATTGTGAACTCCAAGAGGCAGTGGTCCACCTAGAACTAGAAAAGGCAGCGTTCTTCCTTAGATTCAAGAATATTGTAGAGGAAAAGAAAGACCTACGACCTCTAAAGGCAGAGCTAATTGTGGAAGCCCTCCAGAAAGACAAGACAGAGATTATGAACGATTTGGACGAGGTTTACCGGGTGCAAACACATTATGCATGTAGACATAAGCTACCAAGGGAGGTACATGTATGCTTTGTGAAGAGAACGACTAGGGATATGCTGTAGGGACGAATGAGGGATGAGCCACTAACATACAAAGGTCATGAAGTGGTGACCTTAAAAGAGATTCCAAGGAGGGTGAGAGAACAGAGGAGGAATTGTCAATTCCTCTCAACGCAATTGATTAAAAATAACATACCATTCAGATGGCTAACCCCAGAAGGACTACTGATATTGTGGAGAGAGAAGAAATTTAAAAATAATTCTATTGAAAAGTCATGTGAATTCTATAGATGATGTGTGAGAATGGAGGAAGAACAAAAAAGTAAGGAAGAAACAGAAAGTAGAAGCCTAGAGGAGACTACAGTAGAAGACAAGGGAATAGAAAGAGAAGGAACAGAACAGATACAACGGGAAGAGGAAGAAAACAACTAATTGAAGAGAGAATTGAGAACAAGAGTAGTAGAGTACCAGCAATAAAATGGATGGAGGGATCACCCTTCTATCGCTCAATATAAATAGACTTAATTTGCCATTAAGGAAACAAATGTTCAGAAAACTCATAACCAAAATGCAGATGTTACATGTCTACAGGAAGTACATATTTTAAAACAATACGGACACTTTTTAGAAGTAACCAAATTGGGTAAATTACATTTGGCCCTGACAAATCGAAAGAAGAGAGGTGTTGCGGTGTATGTCAAGAACTGGTTAAATCCAAAGTTAGTATACAATGATGAAGATGGAAGGATACTTCTTATAGAAATAACAATAGAACAAAGGAACATATTATTGGCAGTAATCTATGCTCCAAATACCAATCAAAGGGAATTTTATTATAAACTCCACAATAAAATCATTGAAACTGAACAAGCTAACGTATGCATAGTAGAGGATTATAATGTGGTGTCCAATATAGAAAAGAACTATAAAACCACTAAAAACAATAAGAAAAAGAGAAGAATACTCCCAATAACAAATTAGTTCAAGAAATGAACCTAAAAGATGCCTGGAGGGAATTGAATATATCTAAAAGCCAATTTACTCTCTTTTCAAACCCACAACAATCATGGTCCAGGATTGACATGATATGGATGGATTTGGAATTAGTGGAAAAAATAGAATCAGTGGAAATTTTGCCAAACACCTGGGCCGACCACAATCTGATTAAATTGATTTGAAGAGGGAAAAAAAAGACAGGTAGATGGACCTTTAATAAGAGTATCTTGAGAGATAAAGAATATATTCAAATGATAAATAAGGAACTGAAACTATTTTTTGAAATTAATATGAATGAACACACAATGATTCAAAACTTATGGGACACAACAAAGGCATATGTGAGGGCTCTGACAATAGTATTTGTTACAAAAAAAAAAATAGAGATAGGATTGCGATACAAGATAAACTGGAAAAATTGGAAATTAAATTGCAAAAAGATCCAGGTAATGAATCAATTAAAAAAGAATTAAATTTGACTAAACATGAAATAAACTTAAGCCTCCAAGAAGAAATGGCTGGAAAATTAAAATTAGCTAAACAACATTACTTTGAGAACGTAAATAAGCCTGGGAGATGGCTCTCCCACAAAAAAAAAAAAAAAAAAAAACAGGAGAAAAGAACTATAATAGCCTTACAGGATGAGAATGGAATACTGTGTTCACAATCAGAGCAAAAGAAAACAATAGCCCAATTTTTTTTTTTTTTTTTTGCTAATGTATACAAAAAAGAAGAAATTTTAGAGGAAAACATCACACAATATTTTGAGGACAAAGAATTACCTATCATATTGGAAACTGCTCGAGAGATACTAAATGATAAAATAACCTTTAAAGAGGTAAAAGAGGCAATTGGAAGACAGAAAACCAACAAAACCCCAGGACCAGACCGAATACCTGTGGAATTCTATAAAGAATTCCAAGATATACTAGGCGACTTCCTGGTGGAAATATATGATAAGGCCCTGAATTGTGCCAAAATATCTCAAACATGGACGGAAGCTCTGATATCCCTCATTCCCAAAGAGCAAACAGATTTTCACCAAATTAGAAATTACAGACCTATCTCACTCCTGAACGTAGATTTTAAAATTTTAGCGATAATAATTGCAGATAGATTTAAAAAAAATTGAATGATATTTTTCATCCAGACCAGAATGGTTTTCTCCCAAATAGATATATTAAAAATATATAAGAATATTAATAGATGTCCTAGAGTATTATGAAACTAAATCTAATAACCAGATGGCGTTAATATTTTTGGATGCTCAAAAGGCATTTGACAATTTAAATTTGCAATTTTTGATTGAGCAAATATCTAGGATAAAATTTGGTGAAAAATTTATAGGACTAATTAAAACAATATATTCTATACAAAATGCAAAATTAGTAATTAATGGAGAAACCACAAACAATATAAAAATAAGCAAAGGAGTGAGACAGGGATGTCCGCTTGCCCCATTATTACATATCTTATCAGCGGAAGTGTTAACCCAGATAAGGAAAAATCAAAATATCCAAGAGTTGACTATTAAACAGGAAATATACAAACTGCAAGTGTTTGCTGATGACATGGTCTTCATAATGGAGGACCCAAAAGAGTCAAGCAAAAATTTAACACAAGAGATAGAGGCATTCGGTAAAGTAGCAGGACTCAAAATCAATAGAAAAAAGACTAAGTTAATAACTAAAATTGTATTCAAAAGCAAAATGAGGAACTAACAAAAGAATTAGGGATTCAGACAATGAAAAAAGTAAAATATTTAGGAATTTGGCTTACAGCGAAATGCTCTACAGTAAAGGCTGATAACTATGACAAGTTGATAGACCAGATACAAAAAGACCTAGATAGATGGGTAAATTTACAACTCTCCTGGATGGGAAGGATAGCCACCATTAAAAAAAATGTACTACCAAAATTGTTGTATCTCTTTCAAACCATGCCAGTCAAACTAGGGAAAAAATTCTTCGAAGACCTGAATAAAAGAATTAGTAAATTTATTTGGCAAAAGAAAAAACTAGAGTAAAATACAAATTAATGCAAGATAGCAGAAGTAAGGGAGGACTGGCACTCCCAGACTTTGAGTTATACTATGAAGCTGCAGCGAGTACCTGGATTAAAGATTGGATTAACCTGGAGGACAAAAGAATATTGACAATACAAGGCTTTGATTTACAGATTGGCTGGCATGCGTTTCTCTGGGATGGAAAAAATAAAACCCATAGCTACTTTCAAAGACACTGGATAAGGGGCGCTTTGTTATATATATGGGAAAGAAATAAAAGAAACCATTACGTGAAAATACCTCTCTGGCTATCTCCAATGGAGGCACTAGTATATCCCAATGTTATGGATTTGAACAAAACAATAAAATATAAAGAATTAATAACAGATGAACACGACTTGAAAACACAGATACAATTAAAAACACAGGGAATTGAAATTGGGTGGTGGCCGTACGTTAAAATTCAAGCAAAACACAAAAAAGACAAGGAACAATTTGGATTTTATAATACAGATCAGGAATTAGACAAAATTTTACAAGGAAGTGAAAAAAAGATGATTGCCAAAATGTACAATTATTTATTGAAATTTAAAATGGAATAGGAAACGGTTAATGAGAGCATGATAACATGGGCTAAAAATTGTGGCCACAATATTGAATTAGAACAATGGGAACGAATTTGGTGAACTAACTATAAATTAATGTTATCAGTCTCATATAAAGAAAATATTTATAAAATGTTTTATCGCTGGCACCTCCCACCGGCAAGACTTGCTAGGATGTTCCCTAGTATGACCTTGTTGATGTTCCCTAGTAAGACCTTGTTGATGATCGAAGCTCTGTAAAGGACCCTGGAATACTCATCTCTAATGATCTAAGTGTTAGAGCCCACTGTAGCTACATAACCAAAAAGGCATTAAGAGTTGTTAATCTAATCCTCCGTAGCTTTTTCTCTGGTAATATCACACTACTAACTAGAGCATACAACACATTTGCTAGACCAATACTTGAATACAGCTCATCAGTCTGGAACCCACATTACGTATCTGACATTAGCACAGTTGAGAAGGTACAGATATATTTCACACGAAGAGTTCTCCACTCCTCTACTCATTGTAGAATACCTTATGCCACCAGACTTGAAATTCTAGACCTAGAAAACCTTGAATTATGCCATCTTCAGTCTGATCTAAGTATGGTATATAAAATCATACATTGCAATGACTTGCCTGTCAATGAATACTTCAGCTTCAACCATAACAACACAAGAGCAAACAATAGATACAAACTCAAGGTTAACCACACCAAACTTGATTGCAAGAAATACGACTTCAGCAACAGAGTGGTCAATGTCTGGAATACTCTACCTGACTCTGTGGTTTCTTCCCCAAACCCCAAAAACTTTAACCTTAGACTGTCTACTATTGACCTCACCCCTTTCCTAAGAGGTCTGTAGGGGACATGCATAAGCGCACCAACGTGCCTACCATCCCTGTCCTATTGTTTCTTTTATTTTTCTTATATGTATCATGTATTCATAACTATGTTCTTATATGTATCCATGTATTCATAACTATGTTTTACTTATACCTATTATCTTGTAAGCAATTGACAAATAAAATAAAAAATAAAATAAAATAATAAATAAAATAAAATAAAATAATAAAATAATAAAATAAAATAAAATAAAATAAAATAAAATAAAATAAAATAAAATAAAATAAAATAAAATAAAATAAAATAAAATAAAATAAAATAATAAATAAAATAATAAAATAAAATAAAATGTATGTCACCCAAATGTTGGAAATGTAACTTTAGCCAGGGAACGTATTTTCACATGTGGTGGACATGTCCTAAAGCCCAAAAGTACTAGTCTAAGAATTGGTTCCAGGAAACGTGACTGAATGAATACCAGAATCTGGTCTCCTGTCGGGTTGGAGGTTTTGAGCAATTGCTCAAAGAGGAGGACTAGGGCTTCTTTCTTGACAAACCTGAATGGGGAAAAGAAGGAAGAGACAGCACTCTGCAGCAGAGTTTATCCAGGCCTTTGAAGCAAGAAAATGGAAAATTATATTGGAAACAGACAGTGTGTTCCAGTGAGCAACTCATTCACAGGCACCTTGTCAGACAAACTTATTTCATGTGATTCATTGGAACAAACTGAACTGGAAGATAAGCAGTGTGTGGAGCTGTCCTCTTCCCTCTCAGAGGGGGCTTCTGTTCATGGAGGCCAGCAGCAGCCTTCTTTGCTCAGGAGGGATGTAACAAATTTAAAGAAGGAAAATGTGACAGTCTTCCTCTCTAGACAATGTTTGCTTACAGCTCAAACTGTAAAGTCAATATATGATCTTTTCTTAATTGTCATAAATAAGGTCGATTGCCTGAAATAATCTTTTGCAACGTTTGTTAGGAGCCACTCAAATACTGTAGAAGGACTTGGGAGGATAACCATGGATAGATATGGGACGGCTAACTCAGAAAATGAAACTAGTGAAGGACCTCGTTTTTCTCCCAAAAACTTGAACACTCAATCAGGTAAAGGCCTAAGAGATGACCAACATAACTACAGTCTGCAAACTAACCAGGTTACCTTGCAAATTTATGACAAGAGAATTTTTAGGATAATAAATAAAGGAAAGAAATAAAAAAATATTATAGAGAGAGAGTAGAGAGTTACTCTATAAGCATGTCTTATCTGATGTTAGGCAATTGTTTTCCTATGTATATAGAAGTATTTATCTCTATAGGCATTTCTTATCTTGCTGTTGTGGAAAATATTTTTCTAACCTTTGTGTTGTAAAACTAGCCTGCAATTAGTTACATCTCTCTCATATGAAGTCACACGATTATCCCATCTAAATCAATCTGAATGGAATGTACTCCCTGGGAATGTAACTCCCTACATCTGGAGCAATATACACCTTTTGAAGTATGCTGTTAATAGCATACATGTTAATGGTCAGTTGTGATCGATTAACAGACAATAGGAGAAGGGATGCTGAAAGATAAACAAGTGCCAGGAGGACATTTGACTTTTTGCAGGAAAGATGTAAATCTAACTTAGAGTGTTTTACAATGCAATTACTCTACTTCTAAAAGAATCTTAAGGTATAAGAAGAGTTATTTTCGCCTATATGCTTTGTAATTTTCCTCACATATCTGTGCGTATGAGAGGAGAGGTCTTACCCTTTTATTGATCAATAAAAGTTAGATTTTGTTCTTCAAAGCCTCTGCTTCAGTTCATTTTTGGCACATCGTGATCTTAAGTTATAGCTGAACCTTACAGAGTAAATAGAAGGCGTTGGAGTAAAAGAAAAGCTATTAGGCTGTCCCTGAGCCAGTTGCTCCATTGTGAACTCACTTTGATAGATCTACTACATGCAGAGTGGCTGCCAGCAAGAATGCAATGTATGAGAATTCTCCTATTGTTCAAGCAACCCATAATACCCTCCATGCTTTTCAGAATGAGGCCCTTTCTGAGCACCTTCTCAATATTTCCAATAAGGGTTTTTTGCTCAGAAAAAGTGTACCCACTCCTGAAACAGCATCACCAAGTGGGAACTGTTGCTTTAAATCTAGGTTATAACAGCTCTCACATTGCTAAACCTGAGGCTGCTGCAACTGAACTGACCCCGAGAAGGCAAAGAACCAATATACAAACTGTGTTACCCACAGCTGTAGGAACTGCTGAGGATGCGCCAGAGGAAACGTTGATTGACTTATTCAGTGCATTGTCAGAACCTGAGCAAGTTAACATCATTCAAAGATTGGATGACCTAAATGAGGTATTGACAACAACTCAATCTACAGCAAAGCCTCTATTTAATTTGGGTCCACTAACCACACAATCTTGTGACAATGTATTTAATCAACAAACTGCCTCTTCCTTAACAGTAAAAGAAGGTACTGTCACACAGGTTGACTGTGGGGTAACTGCACTGACTGACCCAACCTCTGAGAAACAACTGAAAGACAAAGGGCTTCATCACACAGTGCACCCTAAGCTGACAAACACTAAGGAGATAATCCAGTTTCTGTTATATATTTGAATACTCCATTTTGATTGGCCCGTTTGATGGCGGGAAATTCAAAGAGCCGTCATTGGCCGTGAGCCTTGAACAGCCGCTATAAAAGAGGCTGCCGCAGCTCCGCGGCAGTTCAGTTACAGAGAGACTAATAAAAAGAGCTGAAGTCTAACTGGTCTCGGTCGTCTTTCCCACAACTTAACACTGGCGATGAAGGTGGGATTCTGAGACAAAGGAGACCAGTTGAGCATGTGGCCAGAGAACCGAGCTAGACGAAATGGCCAGCAACAATGCACCACCCGCACCATTCAACCCAGCAATGGAAGACTGGAATTCTTACATCGACCGGTTCCTCATGTTCCTAGAAGGGAACGAACTGCAAGGAATATCTGAACACAGGAAGAGAGCCGTTTTCCTAACCCACTGTGGGCCCACAGTATTCAAGATGGCAAAGGCATTGGCAAAACCCCAGGATGTGAAACAAATGGCGTGGCCAGATTTAGACAGCTTACTGTGAGCCCATTATGTGCCAGCTGTCTCAAGCCTCATCAAGAGACACAAATTTTACAAGCGAGACCAAAAGGAAGGTGAGAGCACAGGGGATTTTGTTGCAGCTCTAAGAGACATTGGCGGAGCGTGCGAATTCTTAAACATAGACGAGGCCATGAGGGACCGCGTGGTCCTCGGACTAAGAGACCTCACCCTACAGAGCTGACTACTGACCAGACCCAACATAACAGTAACTGAGGCTATTGCAGAAGCCACCGCAACTGAGGCAACACAAAGATCGGCGGCCACCATGCGACAAATGAATAAGGTAACACAGGAAACTCTGAGAGACCCTAGCCAAGCTCAAGAGAAAAAGCAAGAGGGAACTCAAAAGCCCACCACCACAACACACCATGAGAGCACTGAATCCTTGTCCAAAACCGACAACGAAGAAGAAGAGATAAACAGGCTCCAGTCAGAAAAAAGTAGACGAGAGCGAAAAGAAAGGAAGTCAGAATTCTGCTGTGCCAGGTGCGGAGGGGACCACCCACGTTCCAAGTGCCGTTTCCTCGATGCTGTTTGCAGACATTATGAAAGGTGGGGACACATAGCTAGGGTCTGCCAAAACAGAAACAACTATAGCCCTAGACGAAGAGGAAGTACCCCCCCCCCCAGAGCGAGAGAGAGGCAGACAGGGAGCCGTTGGAGCCGAGAAAGCAGAAACAAGCAGTTCAACGAAGCCAATAGAAAAGAAGAAACACACCAGACAATAATTATTGGACACTCTAGCGCAACCAATGAGAGAAAGGTGCAGGTACAAGTCACCATAGAAGGTCAACCCTGCGAGATGGAAGTGGATTCCGGTTCGTATCTATCCATGATATTGTGGAACACCCTAAAGAGCCTGATACCAGATATGGAAAGGAAGGAACTAGAAAGACAAAAACTCACACTCAAGGACTACCAAGGAAACAGAATCCCCGTAGTCGGACTCAGACATTTCCAAGTCAACTTCAAAAAATACAAGAAAGTCCTTCCACTGACCATAGTAGACTGGGATCACCCCAGTCTACTGGGACTCGAATGGTTTGCACCACTAGGAATTGGAGTGACCGGGATAAACAGCGTCACCAAGACGGACTGGGAAGAGAACCTGATGAGAGAATTCCAGGACGTCTTCAATGGAGAACTGGGCAAGTACCGAGGGTCCCCTATCTCATTTAATTTGAATCCTAATATAGCCCCAATTAGGCTAAAGGTGAGGCGAGTCCCTTTCGCATTAAAACCAAAAATCGATGAACCATTAGATAAACTTATCGCACAGGGGGTATTAGAACCAATTGACCATGCAAGGTGGAAAACCCCAATTGTGACTCCTATTAAGCCAGATGGGTCCGTACGTATCTGCGGAGACTATAAGGCCACCCTCAACCACATGCTACAACAAAGCGCATACTCCATTCCGGTGGTACAACACTTATTACATTTGCTGGGGGGAGGAAAATTTTTCGCGAAACTCAACCTTGCGCAAGCTTACCAACAATTGCCAGTTGACCCAGAAACAGCGGAAGCACAAACAATTGTGACTCACCGGGGGGGCATTCAAATGTAAAAGACTACAATTTGGAGTTAGCGTGGCCCCAGGGGTATTCCAAAGCTTGATGGAGTGCCTACTGCAAGGAATCAAGGGGGTGGTATCATATTTTGACGACGTATTGGTATCAGCCAGGAACAAAAAACAACTGGAAGGCTGCCTGAGGGAAGTCTTACAAAAATTTAAAGAGGCGGGACTAAAAGTGAAAAGAGAAAAGTGCCAACTAGCCACTGATAAGGTTGAATTCCTGGGATACCTCATAGATAAAGAAGGGATCCACCCCACTGAAAAGAAAATCAGAGCAATCAAAGAAGCTCCCAGACCCGAAAATAAAACAGAATTACAAGCCTTTTGGGGACTTATTAATTTTTACAATGTCTTTTTGCCACAGAAGGCAACGATAGCAAAACCGTTACACACAGGCTGCCGGATAAGAAAGCTACCTGGACCTGGGGGCGATGAGAAGAAACCGCATTCCAGGGAATCAAAGACTTACTTACATCAGACTCTGTGCTAATCCAATACAGCGAAACCCTGCTGCTAACATTAACCTGCGATGCATCACCGTTCGGCGTCAGGGCCATACTCAGCTACATATTACCCGATGGAAGAGAAGCACTGATCGCATTCTATTCAAAAACCCTATCAAAAGCAGAGAGGAATTACAGCCAATTGGACAGAGAAGCACTGGCCGCAATAACAGGAGTCAAATGGTTCCATGAATACATCTACAGCAGAACTTTTTCACTGATCACAGATCATAAACCTCTCTTAGGAATACTCACAGGAAATAAAGCTACACCCAACATACTGTCACCATGAATGACGAGATGGTCCGAGTTCCTTGCTGCATACAGCTACAACTTAATCCACCGGCCAGGGAAGAACGTAACACACGCTGACGCCCTGAGCCGTTCCCCTCTACCTGAGTTAGAAGATGATCCTGCACCATCCACATCAACCCTGCAAATCGAGACATTGGCAAACCTACCCATAACAGCAACAGACATTGCGAAGGAAACCGCAAGAGACAGAAACCTGGCACGGATTTTAAATTGGGTAGGTAAAGGGTGGCCAGAGACTGAAAGTGACGAGACTATTAAACCATTTTGGACTAGACAAACAGAACTCTCAATCTTAAAAGGGTGTATACTATGGGGGGATAGGGTGATCATACCAGACAAACTGAGGGAACAAATACTTGATATATTGCATGAAGGATACCCAGGTATTGTAAGGATGAAGTCTCTGGCCAGGAGTTACGTATGGTGGCCAGGGATGGATAAGGATATCGGGAGATGGGTGGCAACATGCAAACAATGCCAAGAATGTAGACCTGCACCCCCTTCTGCACCTGTACTCGATTGGGAAACACCTAGGGGCCAATGGTCGAGAATACACATTGATTTTGCAGGACCAACGAAAGGACACACATTTTTGATAGTAGTAGATGCTTACTCAAATTGGCTGGAGGTAAGCATCATGCGCTCTACCACAACAGAAGCTGTAATCAAACAACTAAGGAAACTTTTTATAACACATGGGTTACCGGATCTAGTGGTATCTGACAACGAGTCACAATTCATGGCGCTGACATTTGAGAGGTTCCTCACCGAACAAGGAATAAGGCATGCCCTAACCGCGCCAGGTCAGCCGGCTACAAATGGACGGGAGGAATGCATGGTCCAGTATACTAATGAAACCTTACACAAATTAGGTACTGGAGACATCCAGGAAAAAATCTATAAACTACTAACTATAAAGCCCAGCAGAACTATTATTGGCTGAAAATTAAGGTCTCACTTAGACAAACTACACCCCACATACAGCCCTGAAAAGCCAACAGACTTCTCCAGTAAGTACCATACATTTGGAACAGGGGACCTGGTCTATGCAAAAAACCTCACGGGGGACCCACTATGGATACCAGCTAAAATAACCCAGATAACAGGACCCCGGTCATACAGGGTAGAGACAGAGGACAGAAAAAACTGGAGGAGACACATAGACCAACTTAGATCAAGAACACTATTAAGAAATACTAACAATCCAAGGGACGAAGAACACACACACACACATGAACTGCCTCAAACATTAAACCAAAAGAATAACCAAACCAGAGAGGGGGGAGACCCCTCAAACACAAACAAGAGGGGAGGGGGAGACCCTCCACAAGCACGAGAAATAACTAAACAAACACTAACAACAATGCACCAACCAACACCACCAGTAGCCCCGTTAAGAAATCACAATCACATACCTGAAGATGACTTCGGAAGAATGGAACAGGCAGCAGAAAATCATCATGAAGCCACTCCTGTTGGGAGCAGCCGAGCCGACTCAACCAGCCCGGATAGACCAGGCGGGAGCGGCATGGCTGACTCTACCTTCCAGGAGGTTCCACGGAGAAGGACGGGAGAAACAGCGAACCCGTCCGAACAGTCCGATGACAACACCACGACTGATTTGCGCAGGTCCAGTAGGAACCATAAGAGTCCTGCCTATTTACGTGACTACGTAACTTAGGGAAGCCTGATTGGTTGGACTGGGCCACATGGGGAGGGGTGTTATATATTTGAATATTTGAATACTCCATTTTGATTGGCCCGTCCGATGGCGGAAAATTCAAAGAGCCGTCATTGGCCGCAAGCCGTGAGCAGCCGCTATAAAAGAGGCTGCTGCGGCTCCGCAGCAGTTCAGTTACAGAGAGACTAATAAAAAGAGCTGAAGTCTAACTGGTCTTGGTCGTCTTTCCCACAACTTAACAGTTTCCATCTTCAATTGATTTAGAAGCTCCCATAACAGCTTTTCACAAGATGAATCCTCAGCTATGCCACTCCAAAAATGGACATAAATCTACATTTATAGATTTAAACCAGAGTACCTGCCCATTGGGGAAAAAAATCATCCTTGGAGTAAGAGCAAAGACATACTGGCAATCGAGATATAGAGGAGCAACAACAAGTTCTGCAACCCATGAGGAGAAATATCGAACCTCACAACAATTGTGTTTATATGGGAAGCTTAGATGATATTGATCTGGCTCCAATGTCAAGTTGACATCTGACATCTTTACCATCCAGTCAATTAACCAAGCCAGATCTTCTGGCTTCTGAGAACCCCATACAGTTGGTGACCTGGAACATAGCGGGCTGGAAAGGAATAGTTGATAGTGGACTAATGAGCTTTTTCTCTAGATTTGACATAATAGCCCTTCAAGAAACTTGGTGAACCGAAGTGGACGAACCAGTACAACTGCCAGGCTTTCAGGGATGGGCCTCCCCAGCCCAAAAAACAAAGAACAAAGGGAGACCCTCTGGTGGACTATGCATTCTTATAAAGCAAGAGTTGCAATGGCAGGGAGAGAAATTATATAACAAAGATAAGTATCCATACTTTCTAGCTATCAAATTTGAATATGACCAGTTTGAGTTAATATTGGTAAATGTGTATATTCCCCCAAACACATCCCAGCACTATAATTCTGAATATTGGATGTGCTTGGAAGTTATTCTACAAGATATAGCAATACTGTATCCTCAGTCCATAGTGGTTTATTAGGAGATCTGAATGCTAGACTGGGTCCCTCTTTGTATGAGCTTGCCCAGAAGAAGGGAATCCCAGGGGAGTTCTTTGAAAACCATCCTCAGTGGCTCTCGAGAGATTATAAAAGTAATGCCACTGGTTTGCTCCTAGTCTCCTTAATTTTTAAGGGTAATCTTCAAAGGGTAAGAATTACATATACCCTTATACACACCATTCAACTAATTCAAGTAATATACTGGATCTCTTTTGTGTGTCTAGAGATAAGGTTGACCTCTTTTCGGAGGTCACAGTACACCTTAGCGACAATAGCGACCATCAGCATATAAGTGTGACATTGCGAGGCCACTCAGATTTAAGACCATATAACATGGCTGACAGATGGCTTACTAAAAAGGTAGAAGTGACTCAAAATAAAAGGTTAATTTGGGGTAAGGTTGATACTAAGGCAATATTAGAATGCCTTAAAACAGAATGCTATTAAGTGGGCTAGAACAATCCAGTCATTTTCTACTGACTGGATGTCAGCCTACAATATATTCTCCAATCTTTGTAACATACTGAAGAAATATCTAACAACTAAACCTGCTACAAAAAGAGCCCAAGTGGGTAGTCCTCGCTGGTTTGATTCAGATTGCCAGCAACTGAAAAAGAAATTGAAGGCAGCTATGAGGCTTGACCAGAGGAACCCTACTCCCTATATACAAGCTAAGATGTTGCACACAAGAAGGGAATATAAAAAAAACTGTAACATTAAAGAAAAAAAGTTTTGCCATTTCAATCTGGTCAAAACTTGAGTTGGTTGCCAGAAGTCATAACTCAGTGTTATTTTGGCATCCTGTAGTAGGTATCCTGAAGGAACGGAGATTTGCATTTGACATATCAATCTCTGCTGAGGATTGGGAGAATTATTATCAATGCTTGTTTGCCTCCACCAACCGGTAAAGAAATTAATTTTAAATAGTGATTTAATAAACCATAGAACTTCCCTCCCTTGGCCACCAGTCTCAGAAAAGGAGATATAGTCCATCATTAAAAGTTTAAAGAGCAATAAAGCCCCAGGAGATGATTTTCTACCAGCAGAACTATTCAAGAAATTTCCCAACTGGTGGGGCCCTGCATTGGCAGGCTTTTTTACACACATAAATAACACCTGCCATATACCAGATGGGTGGAAGATGGCAATAGTTGTCCCCATATATAAAAAAGGGAATAAAAAGGATCCTAGTAATTATAGGCCCATCAGCCTGATTGACATTGTAGCAAAAATATATGCTAGGTACCTTTTGAACAGAATTGAAATCTGGGTAGAGGAAAACAGCATCCTCACAGAAGAACAAGCAGGTTTTAGACAAGGCAGATCTACTATTGATAACTGCTTTGTCTTGAATCATCTAATTGCCAAATATGCCTATAAGAGAAGACCCCGTTTGCTGATTTCATAGACCTTACAATAGCATTTGATATGGTAAATAGAGACGTACTATGGAGTAAACTGACATCTCTTAAAATAGAACCCAGACTCCTGGTTTTGATTAAAGCTCTTTACACAACTACCTGTTTGAGGGTGTGGTATGGGGTTAACGGGGCCCTGACTAACAGGATTTGCACAAATAAAGGGATAAGGCAAGGTATTCTGGCCCCATTATTATTTAATTTATACATCAATGACTTGCCAGGGTTAATGAAGGATACCATGGTACACAGGCCGATGAACTTAAATACTTACTGTAACAGCTTGCTTTATGCTGATGATATGATTTTATTATCATACACACAAGTAGGATTACATAGGCTATTAAGAAGATTTAGCTCTTATTGCCAGGATAGCTCTCCAATCATCTTATCTAAATCTTATCTAAATCTAATCTAAATCAAAAATAATGGTGTTTGGAAGAAACCATCAGAGATATAGGTGGCAATTGGATGGCAAACCAATTGAACAGGTTAATTCCTTTGAATATTTGGGCGTAACTTTTTCCAAGACTGGATCTTGGGCCTGCCATCATCAAAGGAGTACATTTAGATCAAAAGCCCATTTGAATTTATTGCTCAAACTAAGAAAAACATAGTTATCCGGGGTCCCTAGTTCCATTAATCAAGGTTTATAAGGCTAAGGTTACCACAATGCTCTTGTATGGAGCAGAAATTTGGGGTCTTTACTCAACCACAGTGTTAGAACAGTCCCAGCATTTGAGATGTATTTTGGGTGTAGACCCAAGAACATCTGCTGTAGCAGTTAGAGCTGAATTGGGAATTTATACAATTCAGGCATTATCTAAAATTAGAGCTTATAATTACTGGTGCAAAGTTAATGAAATGGAGACTGATAGACTACCCAAATTTTGCCTACTAGAGCAAATAAAACTACAATCACAAATCTCCTGAATCATTAAACTAACAAATTTTGTAAGAAGCTGTGGTCTTCCTATCTCTTGTGTAACAGGAGAACAATTTAAAAAAAGAGTTGACCAAAGAATTAAGGATATAGATGCACAAACTGATATAGCTATCCTTAGTAAGTAGGTAATTTGAAATGGTTGAGTAAATACAAATGTACTTTCCAAGTAGATAGCTACTTGAAGTCACAACTCCCAAAACATCTCAGGGAGATATTCACGAGAGGGAGATTTGAACAGCTTGACACAATGGTTAGATATGGGAGATTCCATGCAATACCGTACAATGAGCGTCTCTGCATTTGCGGAGTGGCAGAGGTAGAGGTCCTGGCTCACATCCTATTTGACTGTTGCCTATATAACAGGATAAGAGACAGGTATCTTGGTCTATATATCAGACGAATGATCCATTGGGATACCCATATCAAATAACTTACCTTATGTCCAGCCAGAACTTGAACATAACATTTAAAGTAGCACAGTATTTAAACAAAATGATTTGGTTGAGATCTGCAGATGTGGGATTGATTGGGGTAGATTGCAAGGGTGACTCTGAAATATAATGTTATTATATTTTATCTATATCTTAAAAAAATACCGGTCTAAGATACAGACATGGTTAGAAGAGATGACAAAACTAAAGATTAAATTCAACCCAGAGACCTTTCTACTTGGAATGATAGAACCGACACGGAGCAAAAAACATCAGCATCTGATATCACATATCATTACAGCAGCAAGGATAGTCTTTGCCTAAAACTGGAAATCAACAACAACATCCACGGACCTGACTATAACTAATAAAATCCACCAATGTGCAGAAATTGTTAGACTAACCATGTTACTAAAAAATAAGGAAGAGGGGGAGTTTTTTACAACTTGGAATATATGGTACAAATGGTTGTATAAAAAGGAAGTAAAGATGTCTAGTGAAACTGATTAAACAAACAACAAGGGAAAATGGAAATAAGGATAAATGTATATAGAGCTATGTATGTATGTAAAGTAATATAATTAATCAATTAAATAAATATTGTATTATAATTGTAATAACATAAAAAATAAGGATCTAGGAAACAAGTTATAGATTTACTTGTAACAAATGACTTTAACTGACACTAATAGAAATGTACACTGCTATGAAAACGTTGCAAAAATGTGAGAACATGTTTCTCGTTTTTTAAAATATATTCTTTTTTTTTTTTTTTGTTTTAAAACTTTCAATAAACACATTTTTTTAAAAAGAATTCTCTATTCTATTCTTCATGGGAATGTCCCCGCCCAGCCGGACTGGCATAAGGGGCATACTACCAATCCCATCAGTCAAGGACTTTTGGCTGGTGAGGGGAGCCCACGGCTCCTGCCCTTTGGAACATCTTGCTCCCTTAGAGGTGTGACCTGATCCCTCCCTCCTGACATTTTCTAAGAGCCTTAAGAATTGGGTCTTGCTCCCTTAGAGGTGTGACCTGATCCCTCCCTCCTGACATTTTCTAAGAGCCTTAAGAGTTGGGTCTGCCAGAATGGCTTGGCGACCCAATGGGGCAGCTTCATACTAGGGGGTGATTGGTTGACTAAAAGCTCATCCCACCTCCTCAGCTCTCCTTCACCGTTTTGTTTGAATGATTTTATCTGCTTTGTCCTTTCACATCTGATGGTTTTAATGTATTTTGATGCTATAGAGATGTTGGACAGGAGATATGTGACAAATTATAATAAATATAAAAAATTAATGAGTTTCTTTCCTTCCCAGGTGACCCCGTGAGACACTTAATTGCTTTATGGCTGGCCAAACATTTTAAAAACAACTTGAACATGTTGAGGTATAAGATTTAAGAGCTGCCAGCTGCTGTAAGTCTGATGCAATGTAAGTCTGATGCAATTGAGGATGAATCAGCATAGCATGGTATTGCTTTTTTTAGACAAAGAATGAGTCCACAGAAGTTTATATAAGGCAGCCATTAGAGGGCATGTTTCTTTCTCCTTGTGTCTGATATTCATTGCACAGTTCTCTGTGTAGAGTTGAGAAGACTGATTGTTTGTAAGGTATTTTGCCTACCACATATATTTCTGTATATGTCTTGTAGATAAGCCACTGTTAAATGTCTAAGCCTCTGTGTGCTATGTTTTGCTCCTGGGTGGTCTCATCATGGTAGTCACACTGCAAACGCTCTGACAGAATGTTTTTCTGGATTATATTGCTTTGCAGAATAAGAGTTGTTTCTGACTAAGAATTTATCTAATGACTTTGAATCTGTTTCCTGGGTATACTTGTTGTCTTCTGCTGTGACCATAAACTTCCTCAAGTTCACCGTCTAAGAAGAAGCCAACCTTTCTCGTGCTCAATTCAAAAAGTTGGATTCTGCTGTGAATTCTCTGGACCACTTAGATGGACTTTCTGGCAAGGATTATCCAGGGGAACCAAAAAAGACCCTTTTCTGCATGGGTTCCCAACTCTGAGGAACATCATGTCCCCTGCAAGGTGAGACCCACACCCACCCACCTTCTTGGCCTTCCAGAGGGGCCTATAGATGTGCCTCCATCAACAGGAGAGGGATTGTGTCTTTCTGGATGCAGTTAAGAGATCAAGACCACCATCCCAACAACCTCCCAGTGAGTCTCCTTGCTCTCTTCCTCTCCATCTTTGTCAATTTAGAATTTACTTAATGTTACTATTTACTGCTTTCATGTTTGAATGCTTTAAAGCTACCAAGAGCCACCTGCAGGTGAGATAGGCAGCATAGAGATTAAATAAATGCATTCAGAGTAAACCATATTTACTCCCCAGAGGAGTACGATGGTCACCCAACTGAATGTTGATCTCAGCCAACTCAAGACAAAAACGCATCGTAAAGATCACTTGGAGATGGAAAATATTTCCAGTGTAATCTACCAAATCCCCCTGCCTGCATAGATGGCCCCAGCGACTGAGTAGGGCATCTGGGGAAGGAAACCTACCCCCAGATTGCAAGAACACAAGTGAGTGGTCAGAGGAGGACACCTGGACAATTGCAACCCCAGCAATGGACAAAAACACCCATTCAATTTTGCAGATCCTTATATTGCTGGAGGAAGTTAACCAGGGAAGTGATTGAAGCCTGGAGAAAGGTGATCTTGTCAGTTAACAGGAGCTCCGATTTGCCTCCAGTACTTAGAAGGAGTGGGCTGAGCCACACAAGCAAGCAGAAGCCAGTGGCTTAAAAGGAAACCCCAAGCAATGTATAAAAAACTGCATACACCAGACACTTTAGATACCACACACAGAACAGCACACATTCTGCTAGGAAGAAGGTCTCCAAGGATTGGCTCCAGCAGGAGTCTGAAAGCTAGGAAGACTAAATCTCTGGTCCCTGTGACCAGCCCAGATTGGATCCTGAAACTGACCCCCTGCTCTCAGTGGGAGGGACAAATAAATCAACCAATCAGAGGAAACCCTGTGGGATCGTGGCCACCAGGACTCATAGCCGAGACCATAATGCAATGCCTGCAACCTATAGCAGACTCACGCATACAACCCAAGGTGTGACTCCAGTACATGGATGACCCCTTTCTCATATTAAAAAGGGACCAAGTAAAGAACAACATGGAGCTTCTCAGCAACATTGCCAACAGATCCTTAAAAGGAATAAAATCCACAAGAAATGAAGAAGGCAACACTCTAGGCTTTCTGGATACATCATCAGAGGCAGAGATGGCAAAATAGGAACATGTGTCCATTGTGAAGCCATCCACACCAACCAATGGGGCCACAGGCCCAAAAGGATGCAGAAGTGGTCAGATGTCTTCCAGGTACTGCTGCTAGTAGAGACAAAAGAGGCATAGTTTTAAGATAGTCAGGAATGCCAATAAGGACTGTGATGTTGGTACTATTGTACACCTTGGCACGAATGATTTATCCTAAAAAGATGTACTTTCTCTGCAGAATCATTCCCAGAGCTTGGAGCACAAACCTAATAGTATAGGCTGTAGGTTTACCTTTTCAGAGGTTTTACCAGTATATAAGGAACAAAGGCTAAGCACCAAAAAAAATGGAGGCCTTTGACCTATGGTGCTGGAGAAGACTCCTTATGCAAGTCCCTTGGACTGCAAGGCAATGCAACTGGTCAGTCCTAGAGGAGATCAACCCTGAACTGCTCTTTAGAAGACCAAATCCTGATGATGAAACTCAAATACTTTAACCACCTAATTGTTGTGGTCCGCCAGCTGCCAGCAGAGCTGGTGACAGACTTGAATGATGGGGAGGTTTGGAAGGAACTTGGGCCAGTCCTGGAGTCTGGGGAAGGCTCTGATGGATGCTCTGCATCAGAAGCAGAGATAGAGCCAGGGATGTCCAACATTTCCCAGTTATCTTCAGAGTTGGGGATAAGTGGGGAAGAAGAACAGCTGGACCCTGTTCTAGAGGCGTGTATGTGTAGAGCTGTCAGAAGAGGAGAATAACTGAGGACCAGGAGCCAACTTGAGAAGAAAGGCACACGTGGATGTTGAATGGCCCCTCCCTGGCTTGGGAATATAAAGAAGCAAAAGGGGAGTGGTGTCATAGGAGACAACCGTTCAGATTTATTTTGGAAGATTTGCTCATTGTGGTTTGTGTCTCAGAGGCTGCTTGAGAGAGTTTAGTTTACAGCTCTGTGGCTGGAAGGAACTGATAAATTCTGTACTTCTTGGTAGGATTATTGCCCAGACATTTCTGTGTGTGAACGCCATGAATTCACACTAGCTATGTCACTGGCCTGAAAGAGTACTTGCAGGAGTCAGCTGGAGCCAGCCAGGAACAGGAGGGTGGGGCGTGCTGAGTCTGTATAGCCAGATGACTAGCAGAAGCCAGGAATACTGGCTTGAAACCTTTGGACTTGTGTTGTTCATGAATTGGCAGAAGTTCCATTGGAACACCAGGACTTTGGGAGGCTGGAGGCAAAGCAGGCCTGGCTGCATGATGCCATCCAGTGGATTCTTCAACCTAAATATTAAAATTTGTACCCCGGAGTTTTTAATTGAAGTTTTAAAAAAATATTATTTAAAAATAAAGAATAAATAAATAAAATTATATGTTTTTCATCCAAGTTAAAAAAGGGACTTAAGACCGTCTTGTGCACTTACAATGGTTGCAACATCCCCAGCATCACATGATCAAAATTCCGCCGCTGGAGAACAACGCAAGAGGCCAGCAATAAAGAACATCTAACGCAAGTGGGAGAGCGGAGCTGGCGTCGTGACGATACGGCATGCGATCTTGGAGATCTGAGATCGCAGCCGATATCTTTGCTCCTGGATGGTCCAAGTGGATCTAAACCATCCTGAAGAGCTGGTGAATGTAAAGAGTGCATCCTGTCGATCCCAGGGATATCGCAAAGCCCCTGGTAGATCCAGGAGAAGCTCTTTTTGCCAGCGGCAAAGAGGCAGCCATTAAAGCTGCTGAAGTTGGGACAGCTCCGAAACGAAAGAGAACAGAAAGAGAGAGTGTGCCGGTTTGGTGAGAACTTTTTCTTTATTTTAAGACTTGAAAGGACACCCTAAGGGAAAGAAAGAATCTGTAAAAGTTTTGACAGAAGTGATTAAGCGGTAATTTTAAACAGGAATGTCAAAGTAATTTTTTTTTCTCATTGCTGGATTTTCTACACGTGATCTTATATTTTGAAACTGGAGTAGTTTTTCTTCTTCTTTTTATATATTCTTCTCTCCCTTTTGATTTTATAATATTTTAAGCCAGAGACTCCCTTTTAGTTATTTTTTAAATATCTTTTTCTTTTTTAAAAATTAATTCTTATTATATTTTGCTTGGAAAAGGAGGGGGAAAGTGAAAGCTAAAGAAACTTTGTAACACTGCCAACTAGAGGCTTGGAAATATTCTATTTTTCTTTTGACCAGACAAAGCTGAGAAAGAACTGGGACTTTGTTTCAAGGACATTGCCTGCTTGATAAGATAGAGGGAAGAGCATGGGAGAGTATTATTGCAGGTGCTCTTCTGGGTTTCTATCAACAGCTGGAGTCTGGTGTTGAAGCTTAGGAAAAGAAAAGGTGATAAGTTTTTGGAGAAGAGAGTTATAATAAGAGCATTGGATAATCAAACAGAGTGCAGTGTGCTCTTTTTATTCTTTTTAAGCTGTGCTACCCCTCCTCATCAGTTTACTTTTTTTTGCAATAGCTATTTGGATTTTTGGCTCTCTGGAACTTGTCTTTGCTTTTTGTTTTTTTCTTGTCTTTGGAAGTTAAATATCTACATCTGCTTTTCATTTTAAAGGAAAAGCTTTAGTATTAATGCTTCCCTTCCTTTTCTTTTTAAGGGAATAGCCTTTTTCTTCTCTTTCCCTTCCTGGTATTTTTGTCTTTCCATCTACCTTCCATATTGGTTTTTTTTTCTTTTTTCTTTTTTGGTTTATTTTTATGCATACTTTTATATTTGAGACCTCTTAATTGGATTAAGGTGTTGAAGAACCTGAATATTTTTTCCTTTCTTTTTTAGCCCTTTTCTTCACTTTTTCGCCTTTTTTAGGATTTTACAACTTTTTATTTTTTGTATGTGTTCATGGTGTGTTTATAGTCTTTTCCTTCATTTTTGAATTTTTACTGTCTTCTAACCAACTGATTGGATTAAGGTATACAAGAACCTGAAGAAATTTTTTCTTCTTTTTCTATTATTATTACTATTTGGCTTCTCTTTTCTTACTATTCTCCTACTTTTTTCCTACTATTTTTTATTAGGAACTGCAATTGGTTATTTTACAACTGGATTAAGGTCTAGAAGAACCTGAAGATTTTGAACTCTTCAAAATGAGTAGAAAATTAACAGCTCCTGGTTCTTCAACTTCCACTTCTTCCTCTCCACCATCTGGAGGAAAACGTTCAATACAGACAATATTAAGGCAAGAAAAAGAACAAGAAAAAGTGACCCCACAGATGATTATGCAAGGAATTCAAAATATTCAAACAAGATCAGAGAATATTGAAAAAAGAATAGAGAACATTGAACAAAGAACAGAGAACATTGAACAAAGAACAGAGAAAACTGATGAAAAAGTGGAGAACATCCAACAAATGACGATGAAGTATGATGAGAGACTCCAAAAAATTGAAGAAGATAAACAAAGAGACAAGAAGATTGGAGACATTGATAACAGATTAACTGTGGTTGAACAAGATAAAAGTGGTATGCTGAGATGGGAGATGGACAGATCAGAATTTTATCTCAGATTCAAAAACATAGAGGAAGAAAAAGGACAAAATCTAGCTGAGATAATGATAGAAATATTGGCTGAAGCTTTGGAAATAACTGAAGAGAAGATGATGGATGGAATAGATGAGGTTTATCGAGTCTTCACAAGATATACGATGAGAAATAGCTTACCAAGAGAAGTTCACATCAGATTTACAAAGAAAGCCATTAAAACGCAAATATTGCAAGTGGCAAGAAAGAAAACATTGAAATACAAAGATAAGGAGATTGTGGTCTTGAAACAAGTACCCAGAAGAGTGAGAGAGATGAGAAGGGAATACCGATTCTTGACCAAATTATTATTTAAAAAAGAGGTGAATTATAGATGGCTGATTCCAGAAGGTTTAATGTTTACATGGCAAGAACAGAGATATAGAATTGACTCAATTGAGAAAGCTGAATCATTTTACACAGAATTTTTCAGAGGGGAGGAAGAGGCAGAAAAAGAAATTTCACTAATTGAATTCTAAGAGGACTCCCAAATGACGACTGAAAAAAGAAGAAGGTGCAGTAGGTGGAAAGGAGGAAGCCAAAGAACAATGTGAACCAAGATCCACGAGAGCTGTCAAACCTAATTACAAAATATAACCATGGAAGAAAAAAAATTGATTACAATTAATATAAATGGACTTAACTCAGCCATTAAAAGAAGGAAAATCTTTCATAAATTAGAGAAATTAAAATTTGATATAACCTGCCTACAAGAAGTACATATTAAAAAACAATATGAACAATTGTTGATACAGCCAAAATTAGGGAAAAGATTCACTTCCTTGACACAATGTAAGAAAAGAGGAGTGGTTTTATATATTAAAGAGACCATCTCAGCAAAATTGATTTATACTGATGACGACGGAAGAATATTAATGGTGGAAATAATGGACAATAATATGTAAACACTTCTGATTGCAATTTATGCCCCGAATGACAAACAAGAAGAATTCTATAAAAAATTACATATGAAAATAGTTGAACTGGACTTTGTTAATATAGTTATGATGGGAGATTTTAATGGAATTGTAGACAATAAACTGGACTACACAGCACAGAAAACAATAAAGCAAAATAGACTCTCCCTAAATCTTTTTTTAAAATGGTAGATGAAATAAACTTAAAAGATACATGGAGAGAAAGAAATGCTAAAACTAAACAATACACCTTCTACTCAAATAGACACCTATCATGGTCCAGAATAGATATGATATGGATGTCAACAGAATTGTTAACTAATATTCAAGAAATAAATATTGAAACAAGTACTTGGGCAGATCACAATCCAATGACAATTAAATGGAAAGGACAAAGAAGAAGATCTAGATGGACGTTAAATAATACTATTTTAAAGGGAAAAGACTTCACACAGTGGATGGAGAAAGAATTGGCCTTTTTCTTTGGAGAAAACAAAAAAGAAGATACATCAATCCAGAATATATGGGATACAATGAAGGCATATCTTAGAGGCTTGATAATAGACTATACAAGGAAAAGAAATACCATGAAAAGATTAGCCTCTAAGGCATTAGAAGATGAGTATAAAGGACTCGAAAAAGACCTATAGAAAATGCCACAGAGAAAGGACATTAAGTTAAAAATGGATATAACCAAACATAAAATGGGTCTAATAGAAAAAGAAGAATTAGCACAAAAAATTAGAGGTGCCAAACAGAACTATTTTGAAGATGCAAATAAACCAGGTAGATGGTTAGCATATAAATTGAGAAAGGAGAAAGAATCAAGGAAAATATCACAATTAATAGATGACCAAGGGCAAGTTTGCTATGGTAGTAAAGAGAAGAAGGAAATTATTCGAGATTATTATGGGAAACTATACACACAAGAGAACATTGATGAGGAAAGAGTTAAGCAGTATTTACAGAATGCTAATTTACCCCAGATACCTAAAGAGATTGAAACAATGTTAGAAAGCAATATAACGATGATGGAGTTAACTGAAGCACTTAGGAAACAAAATAATGGAAAGGCACCAGGCCCAAATGGACTTCCGGCAGAATTTTACAAAACATTACAAGAATCATTGAATTTTCCATTGCTAGAAGTTATGAATGAAGTTATGTTAAAGAAGAGGATACCTAAATCATGGTCAGAGGCTTGTGTCATACTTGTTCCAAAAGAGGAGACCGATCCATTACAAATTAAGAACTGTGGACCTATCTCCCTGCTAAACGCAGATTATAAGATCTTTTCTTCAATATTGGCAGAAAGACTTAAAAAATATTTAAATAATTTTATCCATCCTGACCAAAATGGATTTCTGCCAAAGTGACAAATCAAAGACAGTGTGAGAGTGATCTTGGACACTTTGGAATGCTACAAGGCACATCCCGAAAAACAAATGGCTTTGATATTTCTAGATGCACAGAAGGCATTTGATAATGTGAATTTGCGATTCATGTTATTACTGCTGGAACAGATGGGCTTTGCTGGAAGGTGTATTCAAGCAATAGAAGATATATAGCATAAGCAGATGGCAGGGGTAATGATAGAGGGAGAACTGACAGAATCTATTGATATAAGAAAAGGAACAAGACAAGGGTGCCCACTATCACCTCTGTTGTTTGTGTTGACTTTGGAAGTGCTAAACAGAGGTATTGGAGATGAAGAGAATATAAGGGGGATGAAAATTAAAAGGGAATAATTTGAGTTGCAAGCATTTGCAGATGATCTGGTTTTTATCTTAGAAGACACACTGGAAATAGCATCAAAATTGATAGAAAAGATAGAGATGTGTGGAAGGGTGGCTGGTTTGAAAATAAATAAGGATGGGACAAAGATCTTGACAAAGAATATGCTATCAAGACAAAAGGAAGAATCGGCAGACCTATTGAAAATTCAGGTCACGAATAAGATCAAGTATTTGGGGATATACTTGACAGCAAGATGCAGCACACTAAGGGAGAATAATTGTGTCAAACTTGGACAGCAGATAGCACTGGATTTGGCGAGATGGGAAAGTTTACAGCTGTCATTAATAGGGAGAATATCAACAATCAAGATGAATATATTACCCAGAATTTTATATTTGTTTCAAACAATTCCAATTAGGCTTGGAAAAGACTACTTTGAAGATTTAAATAAAATTGTGTTGAAATATATATGGCAAGGTAAGAAAGCGAGAATAAAATTAAAACTTTTGCAAGATGCTAGAATAAGAGGAGGATTTGGTTTGCCTAATTGGGAATTGTATTACCAAGCTACAAATTTGATGTGGGTTAAGGAATGGATAACATTAAGAAATACTAGATTGTTGACATTAGAAGGACATGACCTGTTGTTGGGGTGGCATGCTTTTTTATGGTATAAAGGAACTAAAACACAGGGGTATTTTAGAAAACATTATATACGGGAGTCTCTGTGGTTAAATTGGGAGAAGATTAAAAGACAATGTTATTTGAAAATTCCAGTCTGGCTATCGACTATTGAAGCATTTTCTTATCCTATAATATATAAAAAGGAACAAACAGTTAGATATGGTGAAATATTGAATGAAAATCAATAAGAATGAAATCTATACAAAAACTAGAGGAACAAGGTATAAAGATGAATTGGTTTTCACATGCGCAAATACATTCAAGGTATGATAAAGATTCTAAAACAGAAGGTTTCTGTGATAAATTGACTGATTTAGATAAGATTTTGACAGGTACTGATGAAAAGGTGATTAAAAAATTGTATGGATATTTATTAGAAATTAAACTAGAAGAAGAACAAGTTAAAGAAACAATAATTGCTTGGGGGAAGAATTTTGGATATGGGATTGATCTGGAGAAATGGCAAAAATTGTGGTCTCAAAATTATAAAATGACAATGTCAACAGCATATAAAGAAAATTTGTATAAGATGTTTTGCAGGTGGCACTTTCGTCCGACAAGAATTGGACTTTAGTGTTATTGGGTGAAAAGAAACTTTAATTTAAAAAAATACATGGGCAGAGCATAATCCGATTAAAGTAACATGGAAGGGACAAAAAAAGAGGTCAAGATGGACAATGAATAACTAATTAATAAAAAAATATTGAATACATGGAAAAAGAATACCAGCCACTCCAACCCAATGGAAGAACCCCCCCCCCAAAGATATGGAAATCCTTTTCTTGCACAATAAGATTCCCCAACCTTGGACCCATCACCCAAACCCGATACCATGCCGACTGAAACATTAAAATGAAAACTCATTTCATTTCCTTCTCTGTAACAGCTTTTCAAAAAGGAGAGTCTGTATTATGAGACACAAATGAGAGTTACTTATGAATTGCCATGAAGTAAGATGAGTGGCCAAATACATTTTATGAATAAAAATGAAAATAAATGAACTCTAGGAGCACCCTTTGATGAGAAAATCATCCTACCGCTGCTTGGAGGTCAACCAGGCCAAGAGTCGAGGACAGGCTTAAACTATCTTAACATTTTTAAGAATGAGGGTTGATGCCTTGAATTGACTGGAGGTGATGACGGAGTTCACAAATTCCTCTCAGGAACTGCTGTAGTGTGGCATCTGGGAGAGAGTGTCTACCACGTTTTTCCCACCCTAGTAGGTAATGGCACCAAGAAACCAATATTTGATCTACACGCAAGTCTATCAAGATCACTTGCTTATAAGCCACACAAAGGTAGCCATAATTTTAAAAACAACTCACTATTAATCCAAGGATACTAGCTTAATGTCAGGCTTCAATGTTTCCACACTCCCATGAAGCCTGACACGGAGTTCACTGAACTGCGTGTCAGCTAGGTTGATGAATGATGGCAAGGTCATTGAGAAGAGCAGCAAAAGCTAACATGTAGAAACCGACAGCATGTGATGAATTCCAGTCGAAATGAAGGATTGTTATGTTGACGCATGTTGACTGTTTGCAGAACATTAGAGAACATTAAGGGGGTAGGTAGGTACATAGATAGGAATGTAGAAGGAAGAAACTCCAGCTGGAGCAAAGACTGTTAGAGGGATCATGATGAAGCACTTAAGACAGAAAAGGAAAGTTGGTTTGAATAATGCTATAGGGCAGCTATAGCTGCGGTGGTTTAGGGTTGCACTAATTAGGAGTGGGATGATAGA
>NC_142025.1:126538520-126623378 GCF_049901735.1 Notechis scutatus
GTTTTGTATTGATCTTATACCAACATCAACTCCATCAACCAATCAAGAGGCAGCAGCGCAGCTAACAAGCCCAGCACACCAGCCCCCACCACCAGTATATATAGAGAGACGGCAGCTCCGATCGCACACTGTTTGCGCTGGCATGAAGCCGAAAGCACCAGCCTGAGGATGGCGAGTGGGACCTCGCCGAAACTTCGCCAAGATACTCTTAATCTTACACAGGAAAAGACCCGAACACACCTAGACCTACACACACACACACACATATATATATATATGTCACACACACACACACACACACACACATACACACACACACACACACACACACACACACACACACACACACACATATATATATATATAAATGTATAAATGGCATTCGGCTTTGTTCGGGTATTTTCCCACGTCATTGTAGTTGTTCTTTTAAAGTTGTAGCAACGTTTCAGCAGAATCTCATCTGCCATCATCAGGCTTCTGTATAGTGTTCGTCTGTGAGTTAGACTTTTACAGTGGTTTCAGATTTAAATTTGGGGCAGCCTATTGCTGTGCCAGAATGGTTTTTTCTTCATCCTGATTGGTTGAGAGTCTTGGTCTGTGTTTATTGGTCTTGGAGTTTGCTGTGTTCTGCTTCTAATATCTTCTGTCTTTTTTTGGCTCTTTTTGTATCTTGATTGGCTGGCAGCATTGTGTTACTTTATTGGAGGCCTTTAGTGCAGCTTGGCTTCGGGTAAATGGACGGCTATCATTAGTTAGGAAGCTGGGTTTCAACTGGGTGCCTGGTTGGGGTGTGTTTGAGCTGGAGGTATCAGGGGGGATCTGTTTGTGCCCAGGTGTTTGCCTGGCTTGTGGTGTGGAGATTTTTTTGTTTGTGAGTGCAGGCTTCCAAATGATTGACAGCCTGGTGGAATCATCTCTTCTATTCATGCTTTCTGGTCTTTTTTCAATCTCTATGGCTTCTCTGAACACCTCATGGAACTAACAGAACACTGCTTAACCAACACATATTTCATATACAAAGGACAAAGATACAAACAAATTGAAGGAGCCCCTATGGGATCACCACTGTCACCCGTCATTGCAAACCTGTTCATGGAAGAATTCGAATCCAGAGCCCTGGCCAATGCCATCCACAAACCCAAACTATGGTTAAGATACATCGATGACTCATTTGTGATTTGGCCCCATGGAAAAGAAAACCTAAACAATTTCCTAACGCACCTAAACAGCACACACCCCAAAATCAAGTTCACCATGGAAACAGAAACAAATAAACAACTACCATTCCTAGATGTACTAATCTACAAAAAAACAGATGGCACACTAGGACACACCGTATACCAGAAGAAAACACACACTAACCGCTACCTCAAGGCCCAATCCCACCACCACCCAACACAGATAAATTCCATGGCTAAAACACTAATTACCAGAACCAAACGCCTGGCAGACAAGACACACATTAAGACTGAACTATGCACCCTGACTAAAGTACTGACAGCCAACGGCTTCCACAAAAGCAAAATCACCAGCTTGATCCACAAAAACACACTGAAACATAATAGAGACCCAGAAGATGAACAGACCTATGGAACAGCTGTCCTGTCCTACATAAGAGGTACTACAGACAAAATTAGTAAGGTACTACACAGACATCACATAAAGACTGCCTTCAAAACAGACAGAAAAATAGCAGCCATCCTTAGCAACCCAAAGATAAAATTGACCTGGAAAACCAAGGCATTAGATATTAGAGACACCAATCAAGCAGAACACAGCAAACTCCGAGACCAATAAACACAGACCAAGACTCCCAACCAATCAGGATGAAGAAAAAACCATTCTGGCACAGCAATAGGCTGCCCCAAATTTAAATCTGAAACCACTGTAACAGTCTGACTCACAGACGAACACTATACAGAAGCCTGATGATGGCAGATGAGATTCTACTGAAATGTTGCTACAACTTTAAAAGAACAACTACAATGACGTGGGAAAATAGCCAAACAAAGCCGAATGCCATACATGTAAGTACCCGCGAAAACTTAAGAAAACATATATTCGGGCTCAGACATTGAATACAAACGACCCTTGGGTAGAGGAGCATTGAGCAGGAGGTCCACAGGACAGTCATAAGGTCGATGCGGGGCTAACCGCAATGTCTTGACCAGCACAGATGTGTTTTAGATGGTCCACACACTGGAGACTCGGGAACGAAATAGCGTTCTGTGCCCATGCTACCCGAGGATTGTGCAACCGTAGCCAAGCCATTCTGAGAACCAAGGGGAGATGGAGGTCCGAGGTGATATAAAAGCTAATCGCCTCCTCATGGTCCCCAATGACCAGGCGTAACGGCTGAGTAGCAAAACGAATAGGCCCAGACCTCAGTTCCCGCCCATCAATGGTTTCCACTTTAATAGGAGGCTCCACAGCAACCAAGGGAATTTTATAATGTTTGGCAAAAGTCCGGTCCATGAAATTGGTAGTAGCCCCCGAGTCCACCAACGCAACCACAGGAATCCCCTCCAACTGGGACTGCAAGAAAACCTGCGTGTCCAAAAGCAAATGTCGGGGAGGACCAGAGTTCACCTCCGCTACTTCGGGAGGTTGTGTAGTATGTGCCCGACCTAGGGTTTTCCCGAGGCCGGGCCTGCCTCGTTTCCTGATGGTACAGGATGAGATTCGGGCACTGGCTTTCGTGCCCCCCGTCGTTTACCAGGACAGGAACTGGCAAAATGTCCCGACCCTCCACAGTACAGGCACAGGCCTCCCTGAAATCACCGCATGCGTTCTTGTGCCGTCAACCGAGGGCGGAATGCACCCAACTCCATCGGTTCCTCGGTCCTGGTCCTGGCATTATGGGATACCAGGGGCGCTGGTTGTACGGGAGGTTGCGGCCGTGAGTGGGAGGGCCAGGTGTCAATGCGCAAACATTGCACCACTAGCACATCCAGGGTTAGAGCCGGCTCCACATGCACCAACTCATCTTGAATTTCTTCTGCCAAACCCTCCTGAAAAGCATCCATGTGGGCTGCCTCATTCCAAGCAGAGTCCATGCAGAGCAGACGAAACTCTGCAATAAACTCTTGCAAAGGGCGTTTTCCCTGACGAATGTCGTTTAAACGTCTGGCCACGGTTTGAGTTTTTATGGGGTCCTCATACATAGCACGTAAATGGTGCCAAAAGCCCTGATAGTCATTCAATAAAGGACTATTTTGCAACAACAGAGGAGTGGCCCATCTTGCAGCCGAACCCGACAAAAGACTGTTAACAAACCCCACCCGAGCCCGGTCATCAAGGAAATCTTCTGGCCGTAAAGACATAAACAGTTGACACTGCCCCATAAAACCCGGGAACATTTCAGGCTGTCCAGAGAATTTATCCGGCACAGCTACTGGGCATTTCCTATGGGGAGGGGCAGGAGGATTAACTGGAGCTTGCATCAGCGTGAGATGATTAACCAGCTGGGTGACTTGGTTCTGCAATACCTGGTTATTCTGCAAAAGTTGGTTAATCTGTTGCTGCTGCTGCTCTAGCTGTGTTTGGTCCATCTTGGTTAGAAGATGGAATGAAGGTCCGGATCAAAAAATGTTCTGTCTCACCTGTAGCCACAAAGTGAGAGTCCAAATGTCCCAAAGAAATAAACACGAACAAATAATATCAGAAACCACAGAGTTAACTTTTCTCTGTAATCGTCATTGGCAGCTTTCCCAGAAACTGTCTTCAAACCAAGATAACGAGCCACAAGATAATTCAGAAACAGAAGGCTTCTTCCAAGCTGCGAAGTAACTAATGAAGTTTGATCCGGACAAGGATCGTTAGCTAACATGCCTCCTTATATTCCTTGAAGGGTCATGTCAGTCTCTCTAATTAATTTCTGACTTGACGTTTCCTTTCAAATTGTGCTTGATGTCTCAACCTGCATTGGGGCAGGCAGGAATCCGCGACTGTGCGCGGTTTCTGCCTGTGTTCGCTGCCCGAGTGCCCTGAGCCACCCAACTTCAGGGTTAGCCACCTCCGTAGAAGGTGGCGAAGACAGGGGGGACCTGGCAGGGTCGAGAGATATTGCACATCTCTTCCCTAGCTGGCAAAACCCCCTTTTCCGAAGGCAGCTGAGCGGCTGTCAGTAATGGCCGCCACATAGAAGCGCTCAGCCAGAAAAAGAAAGTGCAGGAGGAGTTGTGAAGAAGCAAAAGTGCTCTTTGCTGACCGGGAAAAGTACAGCGAAACTATCCTGGATTTTAAAAGTTGCCCAAGATATATCATCCCCAGAGACTTATAAGCGGCAAATGGAAATTTAAAAAGGAAAGTTTTTTTTTCTCTTTTTTTTCACTCTTCTTCCTGACGTGACAGCGAAGAGAACCGCAAGAGAAAGAGAAATCGGAAAACCCGCATTGGAGGTAATTAAATGCTAAAGGGATAAGGATTTCTGAATACTCAAAAAAAAAAAAAACTTTTTGCTGTAGGTGGGAAGGGAGAGGGAAAAAAAACTGGAGCAGAATTTGAAAGTAAGGAGGAGATTGCCTAGAACTTCAAAGAGTTATTAAATATTAATAAGACTTCTAAAAGATATATTTTAACTGGAACTTTGTGACTAAACAGTAACCCCAGAAAGAGAAAGGGAAGAAAGAAGAAAGTACTAAAAGAAACAACTTATTTGGATTGTTTGGTGATCTTGGAACTTTGGGGAACTACCTTTGATTAAAAGCACTTTGGTGGTTGTTTTGGAAAAACTTTTCCTATTTACAATGGCATTACTTCTGGATGAATTGAAAATTGAATGACACGCAGGTTTTCTTGCAGTCCCGGTTGGAGGGGATTCCTGCGGTTGCGTTGGAGGACTCAGGGGCTACTACCAATTTCATGGACCGGGTTTTTGCCACATGTTATAAAATTCCCTTGGTTACTGTGGAGCCTCCCATTAAAGTGGAAACCATTGTTGGGCGGGAACTGCGGTCTGGGCCTATTCGTTTTGCTACTCAGCCGTTACGCCTGGTCATTGGGGACCATGAGGAGGCGATTAGCTTTTATATCACCTCGGACCTCCATCTCCCCATGGTTCTCGGAATGGCTTGGCTATGGTTGCTCGATCCTCGGGTGGCATGGGCACAGAACGCTATTTCGTTCCCAAGTCTCCAGTGTGTGGACTATCTAAAACACATATGTGCTGGTCAAGACATCACTGCCCCTGCCATCTCTGTACCTCCTGAACTATCTGAATTCTCAGACGTTTTTAGAGAGAAGGAGGCGGATCGGTTACCCACGCATTGACCTTATGACTGTCCTGTGGACCTCCTGCCCAATGCTCCGTTACCCAAGGGTCATTCGTATTCACTGTCTGAGCCCGAATTGGTCTCTCTGCGAGATTTCCTGGACAAGAACTTGGCCCGGGGGTTTATCAGACCGTCGTCATCTCCCCTTTCCGCTCCTGTCCTTTTTGTGAAAAAGAAGACGGGGGATTTGCGCTTATGTTGTGACTACCGCTGGTTAAACGCTATTATGGTGAAAATAGTTATCCTTTACCGCTCATTCCTGAGCTGATGGAATGACTACGAGAGGCCACTATTTTCACCAAGCTTGATCTTCGAGGGGCTTACAACCTGGTGTGGATGCGCAAAGGAGATGAGTGGAAGACGGTGTTTGGTACTAGATATGGCCACTTCGAATATACTGTAATGCCTTTTGGATTGACCAACGCCCCCGCGGTCTTTCAACATTTCATGAATGATATTTTTAGGGACATGCTTGATCGGTTCATGGTGGTGTACCTGGGTGATATTTTGACTATTCCAATTCCAGGGAAAGCCACCTTCGCCAAGTCCACCAGGTATTACAACGTCTTCGGGAGCATAGACTCTATGTGAAGCTGGAGAAGTGCTTCTTTTTCTACACTTCAATAGAGTTCTTGGGACATATCATTTCTCCCAAAGGCATTGCCATGGACCCGCGTAAGGTGGAGGCTCTGTGTAGTTGGGAACCCCTCGTCGAGTAAAAGATGTGCAACGTCTCTTGGGGTTCGCTAATTACTACAGATCCTTCATCCCGGGTTTTGCCAAACTGACAGATCCCATCACCCAGCTCCTTCGCAAGAAGGTTCCATTCCAGTGGGGACCCCACAGCAACAGGCCTTTGACTCCATCAAGAAAGCCTTTGTTGCGGAACCAATCTTGAGGTATCCCGACCCCCATCATCCATTTGTGGTGGAGATGGATGCATCCAACGTGGCCATTGGAGCGGTGTTGTTACAAGCCCCAGTGGATGGCGCACCTCTTTTTCCATGTGCATATTACTCAAGGAAACTTACTACTTCCGAGCGTAATTATACAATCTGGGAGAAAGAGTTGCTGGCCATCAAGACTGCGTTTGAGGTCTGGCGACATCACCTTGACGGGGCTCGGCACAAGGTGGGGGTTCGGACAGATCACCGTAATCTGGAGCACTTGACCACTGCTCGGAAATTGAACCAACGACAGATCCAGTGGTCGTTGTTCTTCACTAGGTTCAATTTTTTGGTCACGTACATCCCCAGTGGTCAAAATGAAAGAGCCGATGCCCTATCCCGTAAACCGGAATATCTGCGTCCTGAAGAACCTCTTCCTCCACGTACGGTGCTACCACTGGAATCTTTGGCCGTGATCCAGGAACCGGTGGATTTGATGGCTCGCATACAAGAGGCGCAGCGTTTGGATAATTGGTCGCAGCAACGGATGAGGGAAATTCGTCATGATTCTCCATGGACTCTGGAAAAGGGTTTATTGCGACATCGGGGTTGATTGTACGTGCCCACCAAAACACTTAGAGCACTCATCATGACCCAATGTCATGACAACCCAACTGAGGGTCATTTGGGGTTCTTCAAAACTCTTCACCTGGTCACAAGGAATTTTTGGTGGCCTAGAGTCCGGCATGATGTCTTCGCTTATGTTGCCTCTTGTATACCGTGTCGGCAAGCAAAAGCTGCATCGGGTGCGCCTCCTGGCCTTCTTCAACCACTACCGACTCCGAACCGACCCTGGGGGGCAATCTCCATGGACTTTTTAACACATTTGCCCTTGTCGTCAGGTTATACAATGG
The DNA here is from genome assembly GCF_049901735.1 of Notechis scutatus. Taxonomy (NCBI): domain Eukaryota; kingdom Metazoa; phylum Chordata; class Lepidosauria; order Squamata; family Elapidae; genus Notechis; species Notechis scutatus. Next base: position 126,545,595 of record NC_142025.1, read on the forward strand.
TACTTGTGGTGGTCGACATGCTCACCAAGATGGCCCATTTCATCCCATGTAGAAAGTTACCATCGGCTCGTGTTACTGCCCGGCTTTTTATACAACATGTATTCCATTTGCATGGCTTACCGGACAGAGTTGTTTCAGATCGCGGTGTCCAATTCACCGCTCAATTCTGGAAGAGCTTGTGGCTACAAGTGAGACAGAACATATATATATATGTTTTCTGAGGTTTTCACGGGTATTTGTATGTAGATCTTTGGTTATTCAAGTTTAGTCCCATGTAAAATTGGAAGTATCCTGGTGACGTTTCGACAAAATCTCATTCGTCATCTTCAGGCTTGTGTCTTCGGCTTTGTTGTTCTCAGAGTAATGTGAGCTTGCAGCTGCTTTTTCTTTTTAACTGCTAGTTGGGGTGTGACTTGATTGAAGCGAACTGACGCCCACCATGAAGATGCGGTACGACCATGAACGCGAAGCCAAACAGCAGGATCACAGCTCACCAGCTCAAATTCCCCAGCAACTAAGACGAACCTGAACACAACCAAGCCCCTACCTGAACAGAACACACCCCCAGCCAATCAGAACACAGCCAACCCCCCAACCAATCAGAACACAGCCCAAGCCCCAACCAATGAGAACACACCCCCACCCAATCAGAACACAGCCAAGCCCCCACTCAATCAAGTCACATCCCCACTAGCAGTTAAAAAGAAGAAGCAGCTGCAAGCTCACATTACTCCGAGAAGCACAAAGCCGAAGACACAAGCCTGAAGATGACGAATGAGATTTCGTTGAAACGTCGCCAGGATACTTCCAATTTTACGTGGGAGAAAACCCGAATAACCAAAGATCCATATAAATATAAATATAAATATAAATATAAATATAAATATAAATATAAATATAAATATAAATATAAAATATATATATAAATATATATGTTTTCTTAAGTTTAAGCTGAATGCCATATTATTTGTTTTCTTAAGTTTTCGCGGGTACTTACATGTATGGTATTCGGCTTGGTTCGGGTATTTTCCTGACAATACAGAAGCCTGATGATGGCAGATGAGATTCTGCTGAAACGTTGCTACAACTTTAAAAGAACAACTACAATGACGTGGGAAAATACCCGAACCAAGCCGAATACCATACATATATATGTGTGTGTGTGTGTGTGTGTGTGTATGTATGTATGTATGTATGTATGTATGTATGTATGTATGTTGTGGCTCCGGATCTGGATTCAGCTCCTGTGGCTGATATGAGTTCAAGTGAGGAGGACATGGAAGAAAAATATGAGCCGGCATGGCTCAATGATGGGAATAGTAACCAGGATGAGGAGATGAATGTGACAAAGGAAGACAGACCTGAAGTATTAGAATTGTCAGGACCTTTGACCTCCTCTGGTTCTTTATCTGATCAGCAGCCGGGAATGGCTGACAGGGAAGGCATCAGAGAGTCTTCTAGTGGAGATGAGAATTTGGAAAACTTGTGGTTAAATGTAAGGAACAGAAGAAGATTAAGGAGGCAAACCCAGCTAGAAAGAAGGAGGAGGGTGAGCCAATAATTAGGGAAATTAGCATGTTGCCTCAATGAGTATAAAAGGACACAGCTGGGCTGGTAGAATTTGCCAGAAGCAAAGTGACTTATTGAGTGAGGACGTTACAACAAGAAGCTCTGAGGCTTGAGATTTATTGCCAAGACTGGTTTGCCGGACAGAGTAAAGATTTATGCTGTGGATTGGGATTTCTGCCAGCCGTTATCTTGTGAGACTTTATTCTGTTTGAATTACTTCTGAAACGGCTGCTTTCTGTTTTGCTCGCTTGAATTTGAAGGGGAGTCATAACATATATATATATATATATATATATATATATATATATATATATATATATATATATATATATATATATATATATATATATATATATATATATATATATATATATCTTTGGTTATTCGGGTTTTCTCCGCGTAAGATTCAAAGTATCTAGGCTAGATACTTTGAATCTTACGCTGGAGAAAACCCTGAATAACCAAAGATCCACATACAAATACCCACGAGAACCTCAGAAAACATATATATATATATATATATATATATATATATATATATATATATATATATATATATATATATATATATATATATGGATCTTTGGTTATTCGGGTTTTCTCCGCGTAAGATTCAAAGTATCTGAGGCAGCGGGCGAGGTCCCACTCGCCATCTTCAGGCTGGTGCTTTCGGCTTAGTGCCAGTGCAAGCAGTGTGTGACCGGAGCTGCCATCTCTCTATATATACAAGTGGTGGGGATGGTGTGCTGGGCTGGTTGGCTGTGCTGCAGCCTCTTGATTGGTTGATGGAGTTGATGTTGGTATAATGGGCTGTGTAATGGCCTTTTGTTGTAGAGATATCCTGGATCTTGTGCTGTCATCTCCTGGGTCGTTAGCCTCTTGTGTTTTAACGGCTTGGGTAATGGGTTGTGTGATGGGCTTGTGAGTTCTTTTGTTGTGGTATCCTGGGTCTTGCGTTGTAATCTCCTGGGTCGTTTGTGTTTTGATCTCTTTTCCATTAGCCTCCTGTGTAGTAACAGCTTGGGTAATGGGTTGTGTGATGACCTTGTGAGATTTATTGCTGTGGTATCCTTGGTCTTGTGCTGTGATATCCTGGGTCATTTGCTGTGTTGTGACTTCTTGAGTTCTTGAGGTGTAATTTCTTGAGTTTTCTGATGTGATGTCCTGAGCGGGTGGCTGTGATGTAGCATTTTGGGTTTAATATGGCTTTGAGTTTGGGGTCTGGGTCTGTGTTCGTTTGGCTTCGAGTTCGTGGTCGTGCCACATCTTCATGGTGGGGGTCAGTTCGCTTCATGTATGGTTCAGAGGAGTTTGAAGTGGGTAGTGATGCAGCTGCAGTGCGGCTTCTGGTCTGTGGTCGTGTCTCATCTTCTGTGTGGGTGTGAGTCTGATTTTTACATGGAAGTGTGGTGGTGGCATCTTGTGTGGCCCTCATGGGTGTGGGTCTGGTGTCATTTATCATGTTGGGTACTCGTCTGTTCATGAGGGCGGGTTTCCAAATGGCTGGTAAGCGGGAGGTGTCATCTCTTTTATTCATGCTGTGTGGGCGTTTTTCTATCTCTATGGCTTCTCTGATTATTCTGCTGCTGTGGTGTTCAGTTTTGGCGATAGTTCTGGTATTTTTAAAGTCAATCTCATGTCCTGTGGCTTTGAGGTGTTGGACCAGGGAAGAGGTTGGTTCTTCTTTTTGATTGAGTTCTTATGTTCTTCAACGCGTGCACTTATTCTTCTGTTAGTTTGTCCAATGTATGTGGTGAGGCAAGCAGTGCAGGGGATTTCATATACTCCTTGGTTTTCTAACTCGATTTTGTCTTTAGGGTTTCTTAGGATGGTGGATATTTTTCTGTTTGTGCAGAATGCTGTTTTAATGTTGTGTTTTTGGAGGATCTTGCTGATTTTGTCTGTAGTGCCTTTTATATATGGGAGGAGGGCTTTGCCGTTCTCTTGTTCTCTGTCTTGGATTTTGGTTGGGGTTTCTTTTTGGATTAGGTGGGTGATCTTCTTTCTTTGAAATCCATTGGCTGTTAGTACGTTGGTGAGAGTGTTTAGTTCGGTTTTAGGTGTTGTTCATCAGCTAAGCATTTTGTTCTGGAGATGAGTGTCTCAGCTACGGGAATTGATCTGTGCTAGGTGGTGGTGTGAGAGTGCGTGTAGATAGCGGTTTGTATGTGTTTTCTTTTGGTAGGTGGTGTGTCCTAGGGAGCCATTGGGTTTTTGTATACCAAGACATCTAGGAAGGAAGTTGATTGTTAGCTTCTGTTTCCATGGTGAATTGTATTTTGGGGTGTAGGCTGTTGAGGTGTGTGAGGAAGTTGTTCAGTTTTTCTTTCCCGTGTGGCCAGATTATGAAGGTGTCATCTACGTATCTGAGCCAGAGTTTGGGTTTGTGATCATATTTTCTAGAGCTTGTGTTTCAAAGTGTTCCATGTAGAGGTTTGCGATGACAGGTGAGAGGGTGATCCCATGGGTGCTCCTTCTATTTGTTTGTATTTTTGTCCATTGTAGGTGAAGTATGTATTGGATAGACAGTGGTTGGTCAGATCTAGGATGTGCTTGGGGGTTGTATTTGTTTGGATGGCTGTCAAGGCTTCTTTTATTAGCACTTGGGTGAAGAGGGATATGACATCGAAGCTAACTAGTAGGTCGCTGGGTTGTAAGTTTTGTTTCTTTATGATCTCGATGAACTGGAATGAGTTTCTTACATGTGAGTTGATGGATTCTGCATAGGGCTGTAGTTGTTTGGCGAGAAATTTGGCTAGGTTTTGTAGAGGTGAGCCTATGGAGCTGACTATTGGTCTAAGTGGAGTTCCTTCTTTGTGTATCTTGGGGAGACCATAAAGCTTAGGGCATCTGGATGATTTCTCTCTGGGTATGATTCTTTGCTGGATTTCTTCACTGATGGGGAGGCTTTTATTTTGGATCTGGTGGTTTTTCTAGGTAGGTGGTGGGGTCTGTCTTTAGGGGTTTGTATGTGGGGTCTAGGAGTAGGTTGGTTAACTTGGTTTGGTAGTCAGATGTGTTTCATAACCACTGTCGCGTTGCCCTTGTCTGCTGGTAGGATTATTATGCTGGTGTCTTCTTTCAGGTTACGTAGTGCAGTTTGTTCTTCTTTGGATAAGTTGCTTTTGGGTGGTTTGCTAGTGCAGAGGATGTTGGTGATTTCGAGTCTGATTCTATTAGCCTCATCAGGGTTGTTTTGGTCAGGCTGGTTTCAACTCCGCATATGATGGTTTCTGTGGGGATGTGTTTGGGAGCAACAGCAAAGTTGAATCCTTTTGAAAGGACCTTGGTTTCAAGCCGGTGAGATCTTGTCTGAGATGCCAGTGCACTGTTTGTTTCATGTGGCTGTGAGGGGAGTTGAGTTGCGCATTCTGAGTTTAGGTGAGTGTTCAGCTTGGTGTTGCTGCCTCAGACAGCGAAGTTGTTTGATTTGTCCCAGTAGGTGACACTTGCTGAGTCTGAGGTGAAGTGTAAGAAGATCTTTACACTTCACCTCAGACTCAGCAACAAGATTCACCCCTACTTTGGGACAAATCCAAACAACTCGCTGTCTGGAGAGCCGAAACACAGACCACCCTCAAAACAGACACACACACCAACAAACTCAGAAAACTACAACAATGCCAGAAACCAACTCCCCCTCACAGCCACACATGAAACAAACAGTGCACAACATCTCAGACAAGATCCTCACCAAGCCGAAACCAAGGTCCTTTCAAAAGGATTCAACTTTGCTGTTGCTCCCAAACACATCCCCACAGAAACCATCATATGCGGAGTTGAAACCAGCCTGACCAAAACCAACCCTGATGAGGCTAATAGAATCAGACTCGAAATCACCAACATCCTCTGCACTAGCAAACCACCCAAAAGCAACTTATCCAAAGAAGAACAAACTGCACTACGTAACCTGAAAGAAGACACCAGCATAATAATCCTACCAGCAGACAAGGGCAACGCGACAGTGGTTATGAACACATCTGACTACCAAACCAAGTTAACCAACCTACTCCTAGACCCCACATACAAACCCCCAAAGACAGACCCCACCACCTACCTAGAAAAACCACCAGATCCAAAATAAAAGCCTCCCCATCAGTGAAGAAATCCAGCAAAGAATCATACCCAGAGAGAAATCATCCAGATGCCCTAAGCTTTATGGTCTCCCCAAGATACACAAAGAAGGAACTCCACTTAGACCAATAGTCAGCTCCATAGGCTCACCTCTACAAAACCTAGCCAAATTTCTCGCCAAACAACTACAGCCCTATGCAGAATCCATCAACTCACATGTAAGAAACTCATTCCAGTTCATCGAGATCATAAAGAAACAAAACTTACAACCCAGCGACCTACTAGTTAGCTTCGATGTCATATCCTCTTCACCCAAGTGCTAATAAAAGAAGCCTTGACAGCCATCCAAAACAAATACAACCCCCAAGCACATCCTAGATCTGACCAACCACTGTCTATCCAATACATACTTCACCTACAATGGACAAAAATACAAACAAATAGAAGGAGCACCCATGGATCACCCCTCTCACCTGTCATCGCAAACCTCTACATGGAACACTTTGAAACACAAGCTCTAGAAAAATATGATCACAAACCCAAACTCTGGCTCAGATAATGTAGATGACACCTTCATAATCTGGCCACACGGGAAAGAAAAACTGAACAACTTCCTCACACACCTCAACAGCCTACACCCCAAAATACAATTCACCATGGAAACAGAAGCTAACAATCAACTTCCCTTCCTAGATGTCTTGGTATACAAAAACCCAATGGCTCCCTAGGACACACCACCTACCAAAAGAAAACACATACAAACCGCTATCTACACGCACTCTCACACCACCACCCAGCACAGATCAATTCCGTAGCTGAGACACTCATCTCCAGAACAAATGCTTAGCTGATGAACAACACCTAAAACCGAACTAAACACTCTCACCAACGTACTAACAGCCAATGGATTTCAAAGAAAGAAGATCACCCACCTAATCCAAAAAGAAACCCCAACCAAAAATCCAAGACAGAGAACAAGAGAACGGCAAAGCTCCTCCCATATATAAAAGGCACTACAGACAAAATCAGCAAGATCCTCCAAAAAACACAACATTAAAACAGCATTCTGCACAAACAGAAAAATATCCACCATCCTAAGAAACCCTAAAGACAAAATCGAGTTAGAAAACCAAGGAGTATATGAAATCCCCTGCACTGCTTGCCTCACCACATACATTGGACAAACTAACAGAAGAATAAGTGCACGCGTTGAAGAACATAAGAACTCAATCAAAAAGAAGAACCAACCTCTTCCTGGTCCAACACCTCAAAGCCACAGGACATGAGATTGACTTTAAAAATACCAGAACTATCGCCAAAACTGAACACCACAGCAGCAGAATAATCAGAGAAGCCATAGAGATAGAAAAACGCCCACACAGCATGAATAAAAGAGATGACACCTCCCGCTACCAGCCATTTGGAAACCCGCCTCATGAACAGACGAGTACCCAACATGATAAATGACACCAGACCCACACCCATGAGGGCACACAAGATGCCACCACCACACTTCCATGTAAAAATCAGACTCACACCCACACAGAAGATGAGACACGACCACAGACCAGAAGCCGCACTGCAGCTGCATCACTACCCACTTCAAACTCCTCTGAACCATACATGAAGCGAACTGACCCCACCATGAAGATGTGGCACCACCACGAACTCAAGCCAAACGAACACAGACCCAGACCCCAAACTCAAAGCCATATTAAAAACCCAAAATGCTACATCACAGCCACCCGCTCAGGACATCACATCAGAAAACTCAAGAAATTACACCTCAAGAACTCAAGAAGTCACAACACAGCAAATGACCCAGGATATCACAGCACAAGACCAAGGATACCACAGCAATAAATCTCACAAGGTCATCACACAACCCATTACCCAAGCTGTTACTACACAGGAGGCTAATGGAAAAGAGATCAAAACACAAACGACTCCAGGAGATTACAACGCAAGACCCAGGATACCACAACAAAGAACTCACAAGCCCATCACACAACCCATTACCCAAGCCGTTAAAACACAAGAGGCTAACGACCCAGGAGATGACAGCACAAGATCCAGGATATCTCTACAACAAAAGGCCATTACACAGCCCATTATACCAACATCAACTCCATCAACCAATCAAGAGGCTGCAGCACAGCCAACCAGCCCAGCACACCATCCCCCACCACTTGTATATATAGAGAGATGGCAGCTCCGGTCACACACTGCTTGCACTGGCACTAAGCCGAAAGCACCAGCCTGAAGATGGCGAGTGGGACCTCGCCGAAACGTTGCCTAGATACTTTGAATCTACGCGGGAGAAACCCGAATAACCAAAGATCCACATACAAATACCGCGAGAACCTCAGAAAACATATATATATATATATATATATATATATGTATATGTATATGTATATGTATATGTATATGTATATGTATGTATATGTATGTATGTATATGTATATATATACATATATACACATACATATACATACATACATATACATATACATATACATATATATACATATATACACATACATATACATACATACACATGATAGATAATAGGTAGATAGGTTTGTAGATAGATAAATAGGTAGGTAGGCAGACAGATAGATAGGTAGATAGATAGATAGATAGATAGATAAATAGATAGATAGATAGATAGATAGATAGATAGATAGATAGATAGATAGATAGACCAGTCTTTTTCATTGAGTGGAGCTCAATTCATAGGGGTGAATCTGAAAAATTCAGATTCAGAGAAATGAATGAATGATGATCTATTAGGTCTTACTCTGGTGTGAATTGGATTTCGTAAAAAGGATGTCTTAGCAAACTGAACTTTGGGTCATCCTATATTGTCCTGGAAGAGCACCCTCAACAGTTCATGTTTTCAATTTTATACATGCACCAATTGAGGTTCTTGATAGGAAACTGCCTGGGTGTCTTGATCTTAAAATAATTCATACAGAGTAAAGAGCAATCCATCTCCTACTCTTGATTATTTATTGAACAGCCAATAAATTCCTGTATAATAAATTACTAAGGTCTAAAATATCTACCTTTAAAAAATATGGATTTCGATTTTAATTTAGTTTAGTTTAGTTTATCGTCATTGTACTTTCTACAACAAAATCAAACACCATCTTCATGGCCATGAAAATATCCTTCACATTCCACACATTGAATTGAAAACCCCTGACATGGCACCAACTTTGCACTATACAGTAGAATTCAACAGAGCTACTGCCCTGGGATAGAAACCATTTTTCAGCCTATTTCAGCCCTTGTTTTATTATTCTGTACCAGATGGTAATAGTTTTTTTTTTAAAGGGTGCCCAGGATGAGATGGATCTTTGAGAATGTTTTGAACTTTCTTAAGGCAACGGGAGCTATAAAACTCTTCCAAAGAGGGGAGAGGGCAACCAATGATCTTCTGGGCACCCTAGAGTGCTGTCCTATCTGCCACTGGGCAATTGGCAAACCATACAGAGGTGCAGTAAGTTAAGATAATCTTATGGTGCAGCATTAGAAGGTCATTAATACTATTTTTCATTCAGTTGTTGTTTTCTTGGAAGTCTCAGCATATTTCTGGTGGGCCCTTTTGACCAGTGTGGCAATGTGAGCACCCCAGGTCAGGTCCTCTTTTATGGTTACACCCAGAAACTTAAAACTTGCTCCACCCAGTCTCCATTGATAAGCAAGGGCTCAATGTCTGTTCTGTTCCTTCTATAGTCCACTACAAGCTCCTTGGTCTCATTGGTGTTGAGGACCAAGTTATTGTCTCCACACCATGAAAGCAACCGGTCCACCTCATCTCGGTAGGCAGACTCATCCCCCCCTGGAGATGAGTTCCACCACTCTTGTATCACCTGCAAATTTAATAATAGTATTACTAGCATGAGTGGGAATGCAGTCATGCACATAAAGAGTATAGAGTAAGAGACTCAACATGCAACCCTGTGGTATTCCAGTGTTAAGAATAAGGGCTGAAGGGTATGATTAGCTAATCTGACCCTCTGTGAGGGGCCAGACAGGAAATCCATAATCCAAAGGCAGACTGAATAAGAAAGTCCAAGGTCCAGAAGTTTAGACACTAGTCTATGTGGAAGAATTGTGTTAAATGCAGAACTAAAATCTATAAAAAGCATCTTCACATAGCTGCCCCACCCCACTGTTTCTAGATGAGTCAGAGCAGTGTGAAGAGTGATTCCAAGAGTTGTCATGAAAATCTTTTCTTTCATTTCATTCAAGCATTAAAAAGGCTAGTATTGACAAATGTCCTTTCTCTTTATTCTCTTTGTCCTTTCTCGTATATGACATGAGGTTAATAACCAATTTTAAAGTAGAATCTTAAATATTGCCTTCTTTTATGCTCAGATTAAATGAAATGTCTTCTCTAACATCATGGAAGAAATTATGCTTCTTCTTTTTTTGGGACATCAGCTAATAGGTACTAATATGTTAGATAATTCAACTACCACTCCATATTTTAAAACACATGGGTTATTTCAAGATGAATGTAGATTGTTAAAGCTCTGCATTTACTATATTCCATGAGCTATACCATATCCTGTTTACTTATTTGCTACAGAGCCATCAAAACTAATAATCAAACATAAACATTTTGGACTTTGGACTCCAAAGTTGCAATCAAGAGTAAATGGGGTTTGGAGCCTTTAAAGAAAATGGAGTACTCTTCTCCTCCAAAATGCAATGGTACCCTTTTGAAAATCAACAATAAGAGAATTTAATTTGTGAAATGATTACCTAGTAGGTTGAGTGACTGTTGGGTAAAAGTCATTTTCATAACCAATATTGCTCAAAGGCTATGAAAACTTCACTTATGACACTGCTCATTAAAAACAAAATACTTGCAGTGCTATTTTACCACACTCATCTGCAAAAGGATATTTCGACTGCATGGTGACAAAATATCTATTTCCATTTCCAGGATCATAACTCCAATCTACCAGCAAACCTTGACCTTAGAATTTGCCATCACAGAGATCAACAGAAATCCTAATATTTTACCCAATGACACCCTTGGTTTCCAGATCTATAATACTTACTTTATGACAAGTTGGACATATCAAGCCTCAATGGAGCTTTTCTCTAGAAAGGGGCAGTTCCATCTTAAATACAATTGTGATACACAGCACAGACCAATAGCAGTCCTTGGAGGACCTACATATGTGTGTACATATGGCTGCCATCCTGTGTCTCTACAAGATGCCACAGGTATGAAGTTTGGTAGAACTCAGACCAGAGATAATCATCAATTCACTGCTCCCCTTTTTAAATGGGAGAAATCATGATATGAAAGGTAAGGTGTTCTTTTTGAAATAAAGAGATTATTCTTAACAAAACTAAGAATATCTGGATGGTACAAATAAATTCAGTTGTGGTGGCCTAATGTCCCCAGGCTTGTGGCTGTAACTCTTCTTATATTTTATTGTTTGAAAGATCTAAAGGATTAAGGAGGGTGCCTCCCCTAGGATTAACTGTCAATTAAAGCCATGTTTAAGAGAAACAATGTTTAAAATATACAGTATCCTCAGAAATATAAAAACAGAAATGTAGTTTAATGGGGTAACTATCAATTTACAATTTCTGATTTCCCTTAATGGTATTGAAAGAGAAGAAAGAGACAGGATTAATTGAGGAAAATGTCAGTAATTGGAGCAATAGAAATGGAAAAAATTGATTAATTGTAATAGAATTTTATATCAATCTAATATAATGTAGGATGGGAAATTTTTGCATTGTTGTTATTGTTGTAAGGCAAAAGTCAAAAACTAAGCAGCTAAATGTTACAAACATTGCTTTAGTAAAATAACGCATAATAATAATAATAATAATAATGTCTCATTTTCATGAAATATAAACTTTATGTGGAAGACAATGTGTTTTTCATCAGATTTGTTAATGGAAACATGAGAATCGTGACTTGGGAATCTCCACCTAGGATATTCTGAGTATGGATGTGAAATATATACCTCTAGTCAAAATATGAAATATATGTTGAACATTAATATGTATGTTCCAGTAGTTTAAATGGGTGAATAATATCATTTCATCCTGCATTCCAAAAAAGGAAGAAGAGGATCAGTGTCCTGTTGCCTACTGGCCTGTGTTTTTCTTTTTCTTTTTAAAGTTGATCTTTGGTTCCACTACTGAAAGTTATACCAAAAAAGAGGCTGCCATACAGCAACAAACGTTCCCAAATGTACATGGTCAATATGAGGGAATTGTTTTCTTACTTCTGCATTTTGGATGGAGGTGGATTGGATCTTGTCCTCAAAACTTGACAGTGGTGAGAAGTTTGTACAAAATGTGGTTCCTGTGTTAGCCAAGAAGTAGATCTGCTCAGCCTACTTTGAAATATTTCCAGTCATTGATTATTCAAATAGAATTGCTGAATTGGTGGAAATGGGACTTCAAATGTACCTGGTGGTTATGAAAAGCATAGTTAATGTAGTATTAGTTCACGGTGAAAATTCCAGAATGATAATTCTCAGACTTCTTTCTACTAATTTGAAAATTGAAGATGCACCATTATGGAGAAAGGGTAAAATCTGGGTTATGAATGCTGACATGGAGTTCACCTCACTTCCCTTACTAAGGAATAGTGACTTAGTCTTCCTCCATGGTGCTCTATCTTTTGCAATTCACACAGAGAAGATATTAGGATTCCAGCAATTTGTTCAGTTAAAGAATCCTATCTTGGAAAAAGAAGATACTTTAATCAAGCTCTTCTGGGAAAGTGCCTTTGAATGTTCCTTCTCCATCCCAGTTATGAATGAAGATAAAAATGAGGTTTCCTGCATGGGAAAGGAGAAACTGGAAGCACTTTCTACATCTGTGTTTGAAATGGACATAACTGGCCATAGCTACAGCATCTACAATGCCATCCATGTAGTGGCACATGCTTTGCATGACTTTCATTCATCAAAGATGAAATACAGAGCTAGAGGGCATGAAGTCAAATGGAAACATCTGAATCAAAAGTCATGGAAGGTAGACCCCTTAGAAAACCTGTTATTGACTACTCACAATATCTACAACCTAAACCTTCAATTAAATTGATTCTTCCAAGGGAAATGTAAAAGTTATCTTTCTTTTATTTTCTATTTTATTCTGTTGTGTATTTGCATCTGTCTAACATTTTAGTTGCTTTATTTTGTGTTTGTGCTCTAAAGGATGCATTATTTTAATGCTGGTTTACCAGAGTGTATACAGTTATTGCATTGCCTACTATTTTTCCTTAAACTTTGAAGAAAATATTATTGAAGGAGGGAATGAATGTTTTCACTTTGGTACCCAATTTCTTTCTTTCTTCTTTTCTATTGGAGCCAAACCGATTTATGAGAGAGGTTTCATTCAACAATAGTGCTGGACAAAAAGTTTCTTTCAACCAAAATGGAGAATTGGGGACTGGATTTGATATTATGAATTGGATCACATTCCCCAATCTATCATTTCTGAGAGCCAGAGTTGGAGGTCTGGAAATCAAAGATTCCCAGGAAGCATTGTTCACCATTGATGAGGATGATATTGTATGGCCAAGGAGATTTAAGCAGGTATGGTTGGTTCTAGTGGTGGGATTCAAATTTTTTACTGACCAGTGCTGTGGGTGTGGCTTAGTTGATGGTTCTGGCTTGATGGTTATGTGACATGGTTAGGTGGCCATGTGACTGGCAAACCAAATCTATGTGGTCCTCACTTAATGGCCAGTTGCTTAGCAAGTGTTCTAATTTATGACTGACCTTCACAAAGCTACTTGACCTGCTTTTGGAGTTTTGACAGCCATGCATACACACAGAGAGAGAGATAGAGAGAGGGGGGAGGGACAGGGACAGGGACAGGGACAGGGAGAGAGAGAGAGAGAGAGAGAGAGAGAGAGAGAGAGAGACCCTTCTAACCTTGCTATTCTATTATTTTGTAAGGATCTCATGCTGGAGCAGTGGGTTTGGACTAGAAGATGACTTCTGAGACTCCTTTTAGCCCTAGATTGATGTGCTGTTTCAAAGAGTCTTCTGAAGCCAAGGTTTGTGTCCTTCCTTCCTCTCCTTTTTTTCTCTCTCTTCCTCCCTCCATGTATCCATCCATTCATATATCTCATTCACTTTCTCCTCCCTCTCTTCCTCTCTTCCTCGCTTTCTTTCTTTTTCTGTCCACTCCTTCAATCCCTCCCTCTTTCTTTGTCTATCCCCTTTCTTCCTTTCTCTGTCCCTTTTTCTTTCTTTCCCTTTTCTCTTTCTTTTCTTTCTTCTCTCTCTCTCTCTCTCTTTCTTTCTTCTCTCTTTCTCTCTCTCTCCCTCTCTCTCTTTCTCTCTCTTTTTCTTTCTCTTTTTTCTCTTTCTATCCCTTTCCTTCCTCCTTTCCACTCTCCTTCTAAAGTTAGGAGACTCACTTGAAACAAAACCACACACACAGAGAGAGAGAGAGAGAGACACACACACACAAATGCATGCTTCCCACCAGCCCTCACTCCTCACCTCGTTTTTGTTTTTAGCAGTTGGGCCATCACAGAAGTACTTTCCAAGCAATCGGCAGCATCACTGGCCTCCGAGGAAACCCCAGTGATTGACTGACTGGGGTATTGTGTTGGTGGGGCACTTGGTCGTTGCCTCTTTCGCACAAGCAAGCATCTTTCTCTGGAGCAGCTGTGGGGAGGAGGTGGACTTGTGGGGAGTTGGAAGGGGCGGGGAGCGGGGGACTTGTTTACACTACCATGCATTGTAATTCCCTGTGGCAGAGAGAAAGGTGATCATGAGAGTCCTTCTTTGCAGCCACAGCTGGTGCATCCAAGATGCAAAGATCGCTGCTCACTCACTTGCCCTAATTGTCTGAGAGCAAGGCGCTTGGTTTCCCACCCTGTCCCAAGGGCAAGTTGTTTGGACATGGCATTTGGGGTGAGTTTGCTCCTTACTTCTCCTCCCCCTTCCCCATTTCTGGGTCTCTCTTTTGTTTCATGCCCCTTCTGCCTGCCTGGGAGGCTTCTGTGGTTGGAAAGACAAGAAAAAGATGAACTGGAGGAGACAGAAAGAAGGAGAATGAATGAGAGAGCAAGAGAGTGCAATCAGAAGCTTTTCAACATTTGTGGTTAGCCTGGGAGGAAGGTATAAAGACCCGCTCCCCCCCATTTCCTCTTGATCTCCTTTCCTTGTCCCCAAGTTTTTCTTTTCTCCCATTCATTCTCTTTCTCTCCCCCCATCTCCAGAGAGTGAGGCGGTGCTGATTTGAATGGACATTTTCTTGGCAGTGGAAGGGACAGCAGGTTTGCACGGGTTTGGGATCAGCTCCCCTTATTTAGTAGAAAATTTGCTCTGAACCCTGCACTGCTTTGGCCAAGAGAAGGGGGTTTGCTTAGCCCCCACCCAATACGAGGCAATGGGGAGCAATATGAGGCCATTCCCCCCTCCCACCACCATTGGCCTTACCTTCTCAAGTCACATGGGAAGCAGCTGGGCGAGTGAGAAAAGCAAGGCTCACCAGGTGGTGTAAAAAAGAGTGAGTGGGAGTGGCAGGGAGGGAAGGGACAGGGTCAGTCAGTGGCGCAATTTGCCGGTTCTCCAAACTGCCCATAATCATAACAACCAGTTCTATAGAACCAGCCTGAACTGGTAGAATCCCACCCCCTGGTTGATTCCTGTTAGATCTGGAGGAGTGGGCGCAAAGAACGGAGACGAGGCATCGAATAGTGACTCAACACTTTATTAGTGACTTCAGAAAGAGAACAACTCGCTAGGGCAGCAGCAGCAGCTCCTTTTATAGAGGTGGCTGCTGTCACAGTGTCCAATGATTTAAGTTTGCCGCGCTGGAAGCGTCCAATCAGCGGCGACCCACTATCAGCCAATCAGACTAGTCGGAAACGACCAATCACGATCTGCTAACTGCGGGCCAATGAGAAGTACAGGATTACGAGCCTGCTGTGGAAGTAAAACTATTAGGATTTAAACTAGTGTGTTTGCTTAGTTCGTAACACCCCTTTCCCCTAGGTTCCGTCTAAGGGGTGGGGTGATGTATTCTTCCAGATAGGCAGGTCGTTTCACCTGTCTACTCGATTTACGTTGCTCCACCGGTCTTTGCCCTGGCTCTGGTTCCGGTGTGCTGCGTGCCGGACTTGATGGCAATGATAGTCCAACCTCTTCGCTGGGTGCCTCGGCGTTGTCATCTCTGCTTCCGTCACAGCTGTCATTTGGATTCCTTGGATTTGCTTCAGTTGCAGTACTGCTTTGAGGTGAGCTGATCACCTGGCTTGGTTCTCCTTTGGCCGGTGAGTATCCCCGGGTTGGTTGTGCTGATTGCTGGTTTCGCTTACTGGGTCGTATGCTACTTCTCTTCCGGTGCCTTTGGTTTCCCTTCCCCCCCTGGTTTGAAATTCAGGGCTTGTGATGGGGGTAGGTGCTAGTTGGGAGCGAAATTGGTCGATGTGGCGCTTCCACGTTTTTCCATCATCGGTTTGTAAACAGTAGGATCGAGGGCCCGTAGTTTGGGTTACGGTGGCAGGGACCCACAATGGGTCGCCGGAAAAGTTTTTTGCAAAGACTAGGTCGCCTACCTTGAATGTGCGACATCTGCTGCTGGACCCCAGGGGCTTCTCCGGTGTGTAGGTAGGGTGTAGGCGATCAAGATGTGAGCGGAGTTTTCGGCCCATGAGCAGTTCGGCCGGGGTTCTGTTTGTGGTGCTGCTTGGGGTGATATGCTGGAGGAGAAGCATCCTGGTCACCTTGTCATCGATGTCCCCATGGTCCATCTTGTGTAGCGTTTTCTTTATGAATTGGACCATGCGTTCAGCCCTTGCCATTGGCTGCCGGGTGAGCCGGTGAAGTTAACGCGTGGTGTATTCCCCAGTCTGCTAGGTACTGTTCAAATGCCAGAGCAGTGAATTGGGGGGCATTATCTGAGACCAGGACATCTGGTAACCCGTGCGTTGCGAATAGTCTGTTTAGTTTTTTTGACAACTGCTTCTGTGGTGGTGCTCTTCATTTTGTGGACCTCCAGCCAGTTGGAATAGGCGTGTACTGTTATAAGAAATGTGTGTCCCTTGGTGGGTCCCGCAAAATCGATGTGGATACGGGACCAAGGACCTTGAGGCATTTCCCATTCAGTCGGTGGGGCTTTTGGTGGAGCTGAGCGAGTTTCCTGACATTTGGAACAGGTGGCCACCCAGATCTCTATTTGCTTATCTATACCTGGCCACCATGCGTAGCTCCTTGCCAGTGCCTTCATGCGCACGATGCCTGTGTCCATCATGCAACAGTTTTAGAACGTTATGCTGTAGTCTCTCAGGGATTACAACTCTGTCTCCCCACAAGATGCATCCTTTTGGGGAGAAAAGTTCTGTCTGTCGGTTTTTAAAAGGTTAAAGGATGTCACTGGGTTCATTGTCAGGCCAACCTCTTTCCACCCAGCTGAGGACTCCTGCCAAACAAGGATCTTTTTTTTTTCTGAGGCAATGTCCCGTGCAGTCAGGGGTGGTGACGGAAGAGTTTCTATTTGTAGTGCAGCTAGGGTTGGAGCTGGGTCGCTGATGATTTCTGGAAGCGGAGAACGGCTCAAAGCGTCAGCGTGGGGAATGGCTTTTCTGGGGCGGTGTAGTAGTTGGTAATTGTAGGCAGCCAGAAACTCTGACCAACATGTCATACGGGGTGATAAAATGTGGGGAGTTGGTTTGTCTCCCGCTAAGATGCCAAGTAATGGTTTGTGATCGGTGATTATAGCAAAGGGTCTTCCGTATACATACTCATGGAATCGTTTGATTGCAGACATGATAGCGAGAGCCTCTTTATCGAGTTGGCTATAGTTTCTCTCAGTTTTAGATAAAGTTCTTGAAAAAAATGCAATAGGTATCTCAGTTCCGTTTGGCAGGACGTGGCTCAAGATGGCTCCTACTCCAAACGGTGAGGCGTCGCAGGTGACAGTTAAAGGTAAAGTCTCGTTATATTGCATTAATACAGCATCTGAAGTTAAAAGGTCTTTAACCTGCTGAAAGGCTTGTTCTTCCCGGTGTCCCCAAATCCAGGACGCCTTCTTGTCGAGGAGCCTATGCAGGGGTTCAGCAATGGTTGCTTTCTGGGGAAAGAAGATGTTATAAAAATTAATGAGTCCCAGGAAGGCTTGGAGATCTGTTTTATTCCTAGGTCTTGGGGCATTTTTTATGGCAGCTAGTTTTTTCTCAGTAGGGTGAATTCCTTGTTTGTCAAGAAGGTACCCCAGGAATTCAACCCTCTCAGTACATAGTTGGCACTTGTCTTTCTTGACCTTCAGGCCGGCGTCTTTAAATTTCTGGAGAACCATTCTGAGTCGTTTTTCTAATAGGCTTCTAGTGGGGGCAGCTATCAAAACATCATCAAAGTAGGGCACAACCCCTTTTATGCCCTGTAACAGTCTCTCCATCAGACTTTGGAAAATGCCCGGTGCTACACTCACTCCAAATTGGAGTCTATTACACTTGAATGCACCCCTGTGCATGACTATAGTCTGGGCTTCTGCAGTCTGTGCATCTACGGGCAGTTGCTGATACGCTTGGGCTAAGTCCAATTTTGCAAATATTTTTCCACCTCCCAAGGAATGAAGAAAGTGTTGGACCACAGGTACGGGGTAAGCACTCTGTTGAAGCGCGTGATTTAGGGTGGCCCGGTAGTCCCCACAAATTCTCAAGGATCCATCAGGTTTTATGGGGGTTACAATTGGGGTCTCCCATCGGGCATGGTCAATCGGTTCCAACACACCCTGGGCTATTAATTTGTCCAATTGTTCATCAATCTTTGGTTTGAGTGCAAATGGCACTCGACGAGGCTTAAGGCGAATGGGCGCAACATCAGGGCTGAGATTAAACAATATGGGGGATCCTTTGTACTTGCCTAGTTCCTCGGTAAACACGTCCTGGAATTCCTGGATGAGGGCCGCTTCCCAGTTGTTGCTTCTGGTCTGGTGTATGCCTGCTAGTTCAATTCCTAGCGGCACAAACCACTGCAAGCCTAGCAGGCTGGGCCGATCCCGATCAATAATGGTAAGAGGAAGAGTTGCAGTGTGATCTTTGAAAGATACTTGGACGTGGCGGGTACCGGCAACTGGGATTCTGTTCCCTTGGTAGTCTTTTAATATGATTTTTTGAGTGCTGAGGTCCTGGCGACGGATGTCAGGGATCAGCTGTTTGAGGGTTTTCCAAGAGACCATTGATAAGGACGACCCGGAGTCGACCTCCATAACACATGGTTGATTTGCAATGGTGACCTTCACTCGGATTTTCCTTGCATCTAGGAACGAAGCGTGGCCGATGGTGATGTTTTGATGGGTCTCTTCTCGTCTAGTTGAATTGGCGGGTGCTCTATTTTTGTAGTGGTAGTGGCTCTATTGGTTGTTTAGGCGGTCCCGAGTTACTGGCGGGGTGCCTGTTGTCTGCCGGAAATTATATTCTCTTCTGTTTGGGCTGGAACCTCGCTTGCTTCTGCATACTTTTGCGATATGTCCCCTCTTTCCACAGGAACGGCAGAGTGCGTCTAGGAATTTGCAGTCTGCCCGCGGGTGATTACCCCCGCATCCAGCACATTGCCGTGAAGATTTAGGGTTCCGCTGGTCTCGCTGGTCGCGTTCTGACCTGAGGCGGTTGACCTCCTCTTCCTCGCTTTCTGATGAGGACTCGAGGTCCTCATGGTGGGTGGTCGTTGTGTGCTTTTCAGAGAAGGGCGTAGTGGCACTGGCGAGTTGGCGGTGCAGTGCGTTCGCTCGGTGCATTCGAGCGGCTGATTTCCTGGTTGCTTCTGCTGCAGTAGCTTCGGCGATGACATCTGCGAGGCCGATGTCCCCCTTCACCATAATTTTGCTCTGGGTCGTAGGGTCTTCCAGACCCAGAACGATTCGGTCTCTCAAGGCTTCCTCGAGGTTTGCGCGGCCACAGAGTCCCGCCAGGTTCCTGAGATCAGCGATGAAGTCTCCAACACTCTCGCTTTCTGTTGGTCCCTCTGGTAAAACTCGTGTCTTCTGATGAGTGTTGGCACCGCCGGTGCATAATGGGCCCGGAGGATCGGTGCGAGGTTATCCCAATCCATTGTCTTGACTTCGGCTGGTTTCACGAGTGCTTTTGCCATTTTAAAAACGGCGGGCCCGCAATGGGTCAGGAATACAGCTCGTTTCTTGCCAGGCGTGGCATCTTTTAGATTGTTGGTCTCCAGGAACATCTGGAACCTGTCCATATACGAGTCCCAGTCTTCGTTAGCTGGGTCAAATGGAGCGGGTGGTATGGCGCTGCTGGTCATTCTGTCACTAGCGGGTGCGCTCTTAGCCACGTGCTCTGCTTGGTGCTCAGTGAGTGTTCAGTCAGCTCTATCGTCTCCGCATCCCACCTTCATCACCAGTGTTAGATCTGGAGGAGTGGGCGCAAAGAACGGAGACGAGGCATCGAATAGTGACTCAACACTTTATTAGTGACTTCAGAAAGAGAACAACTCGCTAGGGCAGCAGCAGCTCCTTTTATAGAGCTGGCTGCTGTCACAGTGTCCAATGATTTAAGTTTGCCGCGCTGGAAGTGTCCAATCAGTGGCGACCCACTATCAGCCAATCAGACTAGTCGGAAACGACCAATCACAATCTGCTAACTGCGGGCCAATGAGAAGTGCAGGATTACGAGCCTGCTGTGGAAGTAAAACTATTAGGATTTAAACTAGTGCGTTTGCTTAGTTCGTAACAATTCCATTTTAGCTTGTAGACAAATAGCTTTCTCTCATTCCTCAAGTTGTCTTAGTTTCAAAGTCCACCACAGAAACTAGATTCACATGCAAAATATTTCAAACACTCCAAGATTACTAAATATTCTCCAACTAATCTGGGGAATGTTACACTATGTTTCTGTTCTTGGATGCCTTCTAGGTTATATTTGTGAATGGAGAAATCAGAGTATTTAAGAAGTAGAATTGATGTTTCTTGTCATATTGAAATAAAACAGTGTGTTTCCCGATTCAGCAGGAGCCATCCAGATGTGGAAAAAGAAGGTTGTGCCAAGGATATTGCAAATATTGTGAATTTTGTTGAGATACAATGGTCTGTCTTGCTTTTGAAAATAAGCTACCTACCTTTTAGTCCTTATTTAATTTTGCTTAGTACCGAAGGTTGTATAGTTGAGCACTTTCTTCAAATGAAATAATCCTGCTCTCTACTGAAGAAACTAACACAGAAGTTAACCACTGAGGTGAAGGCAGAAAAGGAGAATATTATGACTCTGCTCAGTACTGTATTATCACTAAGTACAATTTTTTAAAAGGAAAAACATATTCTCCTTTTCTTCTTGAACAGGTCCAACCTCTATCTTTGTATAATAGTAAGTGCCATTTAGATTACACTAGGAGCAAGACAGAAGACAAACCATTTTGCTGTTACAATTGTCTACAATGTCCACATGGGAAAATTTCCAACCAAGATGGTGAGTTCTTGCATATGCTCTTGTAAATAAGTATACTTAAATAAAACTGTGAGTCAAAACAACAAAAAGAAGTCTAGTTTAATACTGTAAGTTCAGTCAGCAAATGGAAAGAGTAAGAGGCAGCAAATTGATCAGCATTCAGTTTATTGAATGAATTTCAAAAGCGATATCAAATAATGTATCTTGGAGCAAAGGGTTTTCAAATAGAAAGTCTACTGGTTTTTATGTGTTATACAACAGGTTTTTTTCCTTAATACATGGTGCTAAGTTTTTATTCTTTCAGTGCAATTTGTACATTTTTAATTTATTTTGTAGACATGGATGATTGTTTTCAGTGTCCAGAAGATCAATATGCAAATGTGAACCATGATTTGTGTCTTCCAAAGATTGCAACATTTTTGATGTATGAAGAAACTTTGGGGATCATTTGGCCAGTTATGCTCTTTTCTTTTCTTTGACCACAGCTGGAATTCTTTGGATCTTTATTAAGCATCAGGACACTCCCATAGTCAAAGCCAATAACCGGAATCTCACCTACACACTCCTTATTGCTCTCTTCTTGTCTTTTCTTTGTTCATTATTATTCCTTGGAAAACCTGGCAAAGTGACATGTCTCCTTCGTCAAACTGCCTTTGGGGTCATCTTCTCTGTGGCCATTTCTTGCGTATTGGCCAAAACCATCATTGTAGTTCTGGCTTTCATGGTCACTAAATCTGGGTCTAAGATGACCAGGTGGGTGGGGAAAAGATTGGCCATGTCCATTGTGTTGGGCTGCAGCTTAATTCAAGAAATTATTTGCACTATATGGCTGATAACCTCTCCCCCATTCCCAGATGCTGACATGAGTTCAGGGGCAGAAGAAATATTTCTGCAATGTAATGAAGGCTCAGTTTTTATGTTCTACTGTGTCTTGAGCTGCATGGGCTTCCTTGCCTTTATTAGCTTTACAGTGGCGTTCCTAGCAAGAAAATTGATGTTTTCAATGAAGCCAAGTTTATTACTTTCAGCATGTTGGTCTTCTGCAGTGTGTGGTTGTCTTGTATCTGTGTGCTGTGTGTGTATTATTCAAACACTACTCTCAAATACGTCTCCCTGTATGCGCTCATTCTCCTAACAGGGCATTACCTCAACACTGGTTATGGGACCAGGCCATACCAGGCTCAGATAACTGAGAGTTAGTGTGAATACACAGTACTGTATACAGACAGCTGTTTACTGTTTAATTGTGGGTTACTATCCTGGTAAAGAAGGCACAAGACACTTCAACAAGTCTATCACTGATAACCCGGTTGGTTGGAACAAACTATGTTTCCTGGTCTATGAAGTGCAGTCTACTTCTGCGTAGAGAAGGTTTATGGAATGTAGTTCAAGACCCACCGGATGTAAATGCTTGGGATACAGCTAATGAGGACAATGCCAAGAAGCTTGCTGAATTTAAACAGTACAATGAACGAGCTCTTTGTATAATTGGACGAACACTGAGTGACCAGCAGCTAGTCCATATTTCTGGAGAAGAGTCTGCTGCTAGGTGTTGGGAGAATTTGAAGAGGATTTGTGTTCGTGACAGTGTAGGTGCACACATAAATCTTACACGTAAACTGTTTAGAGCACGTCTTCTGAAAGGTGAAGATATGTTTGCTCATTTGAACTTCATGAAAAGAACTTTTCAAGAGCTACATGAAAAGGAACTGATCTTTTCAGAGCTGCATCAAGTTTACACCATTCTTTCCGCATTGGATGAAAGTTATGATGATTATGTATCTTCACTGAAAGTCCTGCCCAGAGATAAACTGACATTGACTGACATAACTGGAAGATTGTTAGAAGAAGCAAGAAGAAGGCTGGATAGAGACTAAATGAGGAAAGAACAACCACAAGAAGAGGATTTATCTTTAACTGCCTATACTATTAGGAAATGTTTCTCTTGTGGGGCTAGGGGACATATAGCTAGATTCTGTAACAAGGGAAAACAACAGAATACTCGTAAACACCAGAAGGCTAAGAAGAACATTAGTTTAGCTATGTCTAGCAATTCAACTGTAAACCATGATTTGTGGGTTGTTGATAGTGGAGCATCGCAATGCATTACTAAAGATGGAGAGAGGTTTATAAAGATGTCTACGAGTAAGCAACATGTATCATTGGCAAATGGATGGAAGATGAAAGTGTCTGGTGAGGGTACTGCATATTGTTCTTGTATAAATGAGCATTTAACTATGTTATATGTACCTAAACTGAAATTTAATTTGTTATCAGTAAGGGCTTTAGTTAATATTGGTTATGTAGTAACCTTTAGGGGAGATAACTGTATAATAGAGAAAGAGGGTAAAAGTGTTACTGCTACTTTAGAGAATGATTTATATGTGATACATGATGACCAGTTGCAGATGGCTAACTCGGTTTATAACAATGTTAAGCCACATGATGAATGTATACATTTACTGCATAGACGTCTGGGGCACATTAATTTCAAAATGCTCAAACAAACTGTTGAATTGTCAGAAGGAGTAAAATTGAAACCCTGTAGCAACTATTTAAACTGTAATGGTTGTAGCCAAGAGAAAAGCAAACAGACTAAATGGTTTTAAGACCAAAGAACGTTCAGAGATTATGTTTGCTGACATAATTGGTCCTAAGAAACCAAGTTTGGGAGGTGCCTGCTATATTTTGAGTATTATGGACCATTACTCAAGTTACGGTTTCTGCTATCTTATGAAAAACAAAACAGAAACATTCCAACATTTCTTTAACTGGCTAAGGTTTGCTGAGAGAAAAATGAAGAGTAAAGTAATTACTTTAGTTATTGATAATGGGACTGAATTTGTTAACAAAAGATTCCAAACTATGTTGAAATTGGCTTGTGTCAAGCATAAACATTCTGCACCTTACAGATCACAACATAACTCGTTTGTAGAACGGAGAGGGCAAACATTACAAGCCATGGCTTGCACTATGTTATCTGACTCAGGTTTGCCTGAAACACTGTGGGGTGAAGCCATAATGTGTAGCAATCATGTGTTAAACAATGTAGTTAACACAACAACTGGTGAATTGCCATTCACTTGTTGGCATGGCAGAAAACCAAATTTAAGTTATCTACACACATTTGGAGCTCCAGCATGGGTGCATATTCCCTCACAAGTAAGATTGAAAGGGCAACATAGAGCTAAGAAGTTATTTTTTGTGGGTTATGAAGCCTACCATAAATCGTTTAGATTCTGGGATCAAGGCACAGCTCATGTTTATTGTAGTGCTAATGCAAAATTTCTTGAGCACATTGGGTGGGATAAACTGGAACAGCAATGATCCAGCAATGATATTATTACTGACACCCAAATAGTCCCTAAAGATAAAATCATGAATCAGAACAGGCACAGGAGGATGTAGAAGAACAGGAGCAGGTGGCACAGGAAAGTCTACCAGTTAGCCCTGTATTTCCAAGACGTTCAACACATGTAACATGACTACCTGATAGATATCAGGCTAGTGTTGTATGCCAAGTGAATACAGTTCCAAGTAATTATAGTGAATTGAAACTGTTTCCTGCTAAGGATCAGGCTGCTTGGCAGAAAGCAATGGATAAGGAACTGGAATCTTTAAAAAGACTGGAGGTATATGAAAATGTTAAGTTACCACCAGGTAACATGACATAGGATGTAAATGGATATATAAGCTAAAGGTGTGGATGGGACTGTTACCCATAAAGCCAGGTTAGTACCACAAGGGTTTAATCAGACAGCAAATGTCTATGATGAGGTGTTTGCACCTAGTCTGAAGGCTACTACATTAAGGGCAGCATTAGTGTGGGTAGCTAAGGAGAAATATATTGTAAATCATTTAGCTGTAGAGATGGCATATCTGCATGCACTGTTGCAACACACTATATATTTAAAGAAATCTTTAGGTATTAAAAATGATAATACAACTGATTGCTGGAGATTGAAAAAGAGTCTTCATGGCTTAAAGCAATCAGGATATGAGTGGAACCAATGTATAGTTAAATAATTAACTAAGATAGGTTTTGTAGCTGGCATGGCTGATCCATGTTTGTTTAAAAGAGAAAGTAATGATGTAATTTCATTGTTGCTATTATTTACTGATGACATAGCATTAATCACCAAAACTGAACAAGAAGCTACTAAAATAATCTCATGGTTAGAGAAGAAATTTAATATAAAACAATTAGGAGAAATCAAACAATATCTTGGTTTAAAGATAGATAGAACTAGAGGAGGATACAAGATCTCACAAGCTGATAAAATTAACCAATTACTAAAAAGTTTTAAAATGGAACTTTGTAAACCAGATAAAACACCGATGAGCCAGAAGTTTAGCCATAGTGATGTTCAAAGTCCTATTTTTGATAAGAACATTTATCAATCCTTGATTGGTGGTTTAACTTATTTCAGTAATTGGTCAAGGCCAGATATTGCATACAGTATTAATCAATTAGCGAGATTTAATGCTCAGCCAACTGAAAGGCACTGGCAAGCTGCTAAACGTGTGTTAAGATATCTAAAACAAACAATGCATTATGCATTGTATTTGGAGCCTAAAAATGAACTGAATTTAACTGCATATGCTGATGCAAGTTTTGATACAGACATAAATACACGAAAATCTACATTGGGTACTGTAGTATTATTGGGAAAGGCATTGATTGGATAGAGGTCTATTAGAAAGAAACATCTAAGTTTGTCAACAATGGAGACTGAATTCTCATGTTTATCTTTACTATGTACAGATTTAGTTTTGTATAAGCAATTATTAATTGATATGGGAATTGATGTAACAGATTCTATTGTTTATGAAGATAATCAATCAGCAATACAGATGGCTTCAAATATTGCTGTTAAAACAAGAACGAAACACACAGATTTAAGATATTTAAATGTGAGACAATGTGTGCAAAGTAAGATGATTAAGCTAGAATACTGTATGTCAGAAAACAATATAGCAGATCATTTTACAAAGGCCCAAGGCTCTATAAAGCATAAGGCTTGCTGTGAGGATTATGGACTTAGAATGTAAGGTTGTATATATTGTCCTACCAAAAAGGGGAGAATGTTAGGAATATAAGTCACCTAACAGATATTTGGGTTGAAAATATATAAACCAGGATAAACAGTATACTGTAAAGGTACTGTATCTTTAAGAAAATGCAAAATTTGTAATTGGGTGTGGTTTCTCAAATGGCCATAAGATGGAGCCAGAAACCTAGTTTGTTTTAGTCTTAGTCTCAGAAGAAGTTTCAGTGAGTCTGTTTCCTTCTGTTGGAGAGTATTGCCGTTCCTCTTAATTGACTGCTATTCCTGGATTTGATGTAAGTCTGATACTGAACTGTTTTTGACACTGGACTTTGTTATTGGATTATCCCTGGACTAAAAACTGACTGGTCTTACCTGTGAATGACTTTGGACTGCTTGTTTTGAACTTTGCTTAAAACCTTTATTGGAAATAAAAACCAACATTTACTGTACAGTGTATCTGTGTGCTGTGTGTGTATTATTCAAACACTACTCTCAAATACGTCTCCCTGTATGTGCTCATTCTCCTAATGGGGAATTACCTCAACAATTGTGCTGAGGCCTGACCTGAACAACAAAGAACAGCTAAGAAGACAAACCCACAGAAAACCATAAAACTGTAACAGCTAAGAACAAAACATAAAATTGTAAATATCATTATTTCAGATTGTCTGTAAGAAAAGAGTATAATTTAATCTTCTAGTTCTATATAACTAGATTTTCAAATCTTCAGGTTTAATTTCAATTGACGAGTAAAATAAAATATTGCCATTGCCATACCATTTACTTCAGTTGTGTTGACCCTTTAAACATATAGTGCAATATTGCCCAAGATTGCCCTTCTGGTTCCCTAGAAGATCTACATAAAGCAAAACCAGAAGCGATTACCTAGATAGTTGAATTGGACATCCAGTTTTGAGGCCATTGTCATATCCCCATAGAGGTTTTATACAAGTGGACTGTGTATATATGTTTATTTCTCTTCTGTTCTCATCATACATTAAATAATAATAGTAATTTGTGTTCACCAGTAATTTTTTCAATTTTTTTCAAAGGACACTAATTAATATTCATGAATAAAACTCTATAAATTATGTTCAATCTTTCAACCAAAATCGTGATAAACAGTTTTTGGACATTATTCAATAAAGACATTCATCAATAGTTTCATATCACCATATTTTTTTATCTCCATGCATCAACAAGCTCCTAATGATCCTCTGTGGAATAAAAAATACTTTTGTAATTTATCATGTATATTTTTAATATTTGTCTCAGATATTGACTTGTTGTGTGAGAACCAATCCATTCCAATATCCCAGGAGACACCAATATTTATATGTAAAATCTATTAATTTACCCATAAGTACTTTAGAAAACAATGTTTCATCTTCATTTGGGGTCCCAAAGGTGCTTTTTCAAAAGGTAACTGGACTCTGTGTCAGCTGTTCATCTGCGATTGAGGGGGTGAACAATAAGATATCAACTCACTCCTGAATTCTGGTCTGCAGCGCTTCGGGGCAGGCAGGAATCCGCGACTGTTTTATTTATTTATTTATTTATTTATTTGATTTGCCAATTGTTTACAAGATAGTAAGTATAAGTGTATACATAGTTGTGGATACATGAAATGGGTACATATAAGAAAAATAAAAGAATAAGAGAAACAATAGGACAGGGACGGTAGGCACGTTGGTGCGCTTTTATGCACGCCCCTACAGACCTCTTAGGAAAGGGGTGAGGTCAATAGTAGACAGTCTAAGGTTAAAGTTTTTGGGGTTTGGGGAAGAGACTACAGAGTCGGGTAGAGTATTCCAGACATTGACCACTCTATTGCTGAAGTCGTATTTCCTGCAATCAAGTTTGGTGCGGTTTACTTTGAGTTTGTATCTATTGTGTGCTCTTGTGTTGTTATGGTTGAAGCTGAAGTATTCATTGACAGGTAGGACATTGCAATGTATGATTTTATATACCATGCTTAAGTCAGACCGAAGACAGCGTAATTCAAGGTTTTCTAGTTCAAGAATTTCAAGTCTGGTGGTATAAGGTATTCTATAACGAGTAGAAGAGTGGAGAACTCTTCTTGTGAAATATTTCTGGACTTTCTCAATTGTGCTAATATCAGATACGTAATGAGGGTTCCAGACTGATGAACTGTATTCGAGTATTGGTCTAGCAAATGTTTTGTATGCTCTGGTTAGTAGTGTGATATTACCAGAGAAAAAGCTACGTAGGATTAGGTTAACAACTCTTAATGCCTTTTTGGCTATGTAGTTGCAGTGGGCTCTAGCACTTAGATCATTAGAGGTGAGTATTCCAAGGTCCTTTAGAGAGCTTGGGTCATCAACAAGATCTTGACTATTCAGCTTGTATTTTATTTTCTGATTTTTTTGCCAATATGTAAGACAGAGCATTTATTTGTTGAGATTTGAAGTTGCCATTTGTTTGACCATTCAGATACATAGTCAAGATCTTTTTGTAGGGTAGCAGTATTGTCTGTGGTATTGAACAGCTTTACATCATCAGCGAAGAGGACGCAATTGCTCTTAATATGATCACAGAGGTCGTTTATGTAGAGTATGAAGAGAGTTGGTCCTAGAACACTGCCCTGAGGGACACCACTATTGACAGGTACTGGATTTGATAGGACGCTCCCGATTTTGACCATTTGTTGTCTGTTTGATAGGAATGCTTCTATCCAGTTATTCAGTTGTCCAGAGATACCATAGGATTTTATTTTTAGGAGTAGTTTGTCGTGTACCACTGAATCAAAGGCTTTACAGAAGTCTATGTAGATTGCGTCTATTGACTGTACACGGTTTCTGCCTGCGCTTGCTGCTGGAGTGCCCTGAGCCATCCGGCTTCAGGGCTAGCCACCTCCGTAGAAGGTGGTGAAGATCGGGGGGATCTGGCAGGGTTGAGAGATATCGCACCTCTCTTCTCTAGCTGGCTAAACCCCCTTTTCCAAAGGCAGTTGAGCAGCGGTCAAAAATGGCCGCCACAAAGAAGCGCTCAGCCGGAAAAGAAAGTGCAGGAGGAGTTGAGAAGAAGTGAAAGTTTTTTTGCTGACCGGAACAAAGCAACAACGAAAGTACCCTGGAACCTAAAATTTGCGAAAGATACATTGTTCCCAGAGATATACAAGAGGCGAATGGAAGTTAAAAAGGAGTTTTTTTTTCACTCTCCTTCCTAACGTTGACAGCGAATAGAAATGCATGAGAAATCGGAAAAACCCGCATTGGCACCAATAGGTAATTAAATGCTAAAGGGATAACAAAGATTTCTGAATATCTAAAAAAAAATTTTTTTTTTTTTGCTGTAAGTGGGAAGGGAGAGGAAAAGAATTGGAGCAGAATTTGGAAGTAAGGAGGAGATTGCCTAGAATCTTAAAGAATTACTAAATACTAACTAGACTTCTAAAAGATACATTTTAACTGGAACTTTGTAACTAAACAGTAACCCCAGAAAGAGAAAGTGAAGAAAAAAGAAAGTGCTAAAAGAAACAGCTTATTTGGACTGTTTGGTGATTTGGGGACTTTTGGAAATTATCTTTGACTAAAAACACTTGGGTGGTTGTTTTGGAAAAACTTTTTCTTTCTACAATGGCATCACTTGTGGATGAATTGAAAATTGAATACAAAAAATATAAAGAAGAAGAACAAGAAGGGAAAGACTCTCTTGGCACTCTTTTTCAATTCTTAGAAATGGCAATTTGCACCTATGAGAAACTGACTGTGCAACAAGATGATTGGGATAAAGAAGAAGCCATCTTTGATGAACAAGTAACTTTATTTGGGGAAGAAAGGGAGAAAGAGGAAAAGAAAAAGGGGACTTTAAGATTTGAAAAACAACCAAAAAAGAGAAAAATAAGGTGAAAAGTGGATATAATGTTAGAAAACAACAGAAAGGGGGAAAGCAGAAGAAGAAAAGGAAGGTGGAGAGACAAGGGGGTAAAAAGGGCAGGGAGAAGAACAAGCAAGGGAGGAAGGAAGGGATAAGAAGCCTCAGTGGTGGGGAGCATGATGTAAAGAAAGAAGATTCATTTAGAGATAATGGGTAAATTTAATTGAAAAAGGGATTCTGCAAAGGTACATAAGATTGTATTGTTATATTTGTATTTAGAAATAATGTTAGAAAATTGGAAACAACATGTGATCAAAAAATGGGATAAAATATTTAGTGTAACTTAGTGAAATTTTTGTGAATAAAAGGAAGGCAATGAAATAAATGAGAGAATTCAAGTAGGAGGAAATGGGAACATTTTAATGATACAATGATTTAAAATATAAGTGATGTGATGTGGGGGGGAAATAATTATGGAAAGTATAAGCGTTCCCATAAAAGTATGATAATCAATTGAATAGTAATGTGTAAAATGTTTAAGATTTAAATGAATACAAATATTAATGATTAGATTTGAATTGGCATGGATAGTTGTTTTAATTATATTATATACTTATAATTTATTTTCTTTTTATAAAATATAATGTGTAATTTTAGAATGTACTAAACAATCCCAATAGAAGTCATGTATTATATTAAGTGTTATAAAATTTAGGGGAAAGAGTTAAAGGCGTCACACTCTAATCAGTGTACAGGAGAAATTTTGTTTAAAGAGAAAAGACAAATAGATAGCTGGAAACAGAACAGACAAAGTATAATAAGTATTATGATCTGAACTGAGATGAGATAAATAAAATAAAACTAAGAAAGTTAAAAGAGGTAAGAAGCTATATAGAAAATGGAAAATGGTAATAAGATATGGAATGGTATATAAAATGATCATGAATTTGAATTTGTGTCTGTACGAAAAGATGTAACCCGGGATCAAGCAGCTTTCAGAAAAGATGTTTTATGTTTTTATGTTTTATGTTTTGTTTGTTTGTGTATTGTCTTTGAAAATCAATAAAATTTGTTTTTTTAAAAAAAGATATCAACTCACTCCTTTAGCTTTAGTGAAGTTTTTTATTTATCTTCCACACCACAACAACAGGTAACAGCAATCAAATTATGTTTAAAGTCAGCTCTGGGTTGCAACAAAACCCAGAGCTATATTTATACATGTTATACTTTGGATAATAATATAATTACTATAACCACCTTCCGTCTGGCTTCACTGCCTAACATCCGGCATCCTTAAATTAAAGAAACATGGTAACTGCACCTTTCCCCTGCTCGATGAGCCCATGTACCCTCATTTATTTCTTATCATTATTACAACATCACCCCCTTGACATCCAGCCATTAATCATTATTATTACACCACTCCTTGTCAGGAAGCCGATGTTAGTTATTTGACGAATATTCATTATAGCGTCCATGTGGTAACACTAGGCAAGTGAAAGAATATGGTCGTATCACATCCTGGCTGTCTCAGCTCCAGTCCGTTCTTTATTGGAGTTATGACAGGGCGGCCCCCTCTACCAAGATTCTGCCTAGAATACAAGAACACATTAGACAAAAGGGATAATGGTGTATAGAGGTTATACATCGACCCCTGGCTTATCAGGATGTCGGCTGTGGAATTTTTTCCACAGTCTATCTGCACACATATTCGATTCATTCACCCAGGATGCCTCTGATTCAGGATACCCTTTCCATCGTACGAGGTATTGAATAGTATGTCTTCGTATTCTTGAATCTAGTATTCTATCTATTTCAAATTGTTCTGGTTCTCTATGTACTGGTTTCATAGGTATCTCGTCCTTTCTAGGGATACTTGTTTTAAGTAAATTTGTATGAAAAACAGGATGAATCCGCCCTAGCCATGATGGTAATTTGAGTTTAACTGTCATGGGGTTAATTACTCTTACTATATCAAAAGAGCCTAAATATTTTGGACCCAGTTTTCAGCTGTTAATTTTTTTTATTTTTTTTTGGAAAACAATTTTATTGATTTTTAAAAACAAACAAAACAGACAAAACATAAAAACGTCCAACTTTCTTTCATAAATATACAAACAGTGTATCGGTTGGTTTACCAATTTTTTGTGCATCCAGTTTGTGGTCTCAATTACAATTACATTACATAATATCTCATATTGTCAATCAGAAATTATATACCCTAGTATCACTATTAAACAATCATTTGACCATTATTTTATTCATTCATACTTTATGAGATAACTATAGTTTACTTAATTTATTTTATAACAAATCATATAGTCATACCAAATCTATCTTAATAACATTTTATAAATAAAATATCAAAAAAGAAAAGAAATAAATCTTTATATATTCGTTATTTTCTAAAATTCTAAATATTCTATTATTGTATTTTATTATCTAACCATTGGTAGAAAAGGTCCCAAATTTTATAGAATTGTTTATGCTCTTGTTCTCTAATTTCAAATGTCAATCTACTCATTTCAGCACATTCCAATATTTTCTTAATAATTTCTTCCTGCAATGGTATTTTCTCATTTTTCCAGTTTTTAGCAAATACAATCCTAGCCACTGTTAATACATGTACAATCAGGTATTTCAAATCTTTACTATATGTATCAGGTAAGATTCCCAATAAAAAGATCTCTGGTTTCAAGTCTATGTGTTTCTTTGTCATTTTTTCCAACCACATGTGAATTTTAGTCCAGTATTTTCTAGCGTCCTCACAAGTCCACCACATATGGTAATATGAGCCAGGTATCTGATGACATTTCCAGCATTTTTTGGATTTATTCTTGAACATTCTTGCTATTCTTGTCGGGGAAAAGTGCCAACTGTAAAACATCTTATACAAGTTTTCTTTATAAGCTGTTGACATTGTCATTTTATAATTTTGAGACCACAATTTTTGCCATTTCTCTAAATTAATCCCATATCCAAAATTCTTCCCCCAAGCAATCATAGTTTCTTTAACTTGTTCTTCCTCTAGTTTAATTTCCAGTAAATAACCGTATAATTTTTTAATCACCTTTTCATCAGTACCTGTCAAAATCTTATCTAAATCAGTCAATTTATCATAAAATCCCTCTTTTTTTGGAATCTTCATCATACCTTGAGTGTATTTGTGCATATGAAAACCAATTCATCTTTATACCTTGTTCCTCTAAGTTTTGCATCGATTTAAGTTCACCCTTTTCATCCAGTATTTCCCCATATCTAACTGTTTGTTCCTTCTTATATATTATAGGATAAGAGAATGCTTCAATAGTTGATAACCAAACTGGAATTTTCAAATAACATTGTCTTTTGATCTTCTCCCAATTTAGCCACAGAGACTCCCGTATGTGATGTCTTCTAAAATAACCCTGTGTCTTAGTTCCCTTATACCATAGAAAAGCATGCCAACCCAACAGCAAATCATGTCCTTCTAGTGTCAACAATCTAGTCTTTCTTAGCATTATCCAATCCTTAACCCACATCAAATTTGGAGCTTGATAGTACAACTCCCAATTAGGCAAGCCAAATCCTCCTCTAGTTCTAGCATCTTGTAAAAGTTTTAGCTTTATTCTGGCTTTCTTGCCCTGCCATATATACTTCAACACAATTTTATTTAAATCTTCAAAATAGTCTTTTCCAAGCCTAATTGGTATTGTTTGAAACAAATATAAGATTCTGGGTAGGATATTCATCTTGATTGTTGAGATTCTCCCTATTAATGACAATTGTAGATTTTCCCATTTCCTCAAATCTAATGCTATCTGCTGTTTAAGTTTAATATAATTGTTCTCTTTTAATGTACTACATCTTGGTGTCAAGTATATCCCCAAATACTTAACCTTATTCGTGACTTGAATTTTCAATAAGTTTGCCAGTTCTTCTCTCCATCTTAGTAACATATTCTTTATCAAAATCTTTGTTTTATCTTTGTTTATTTTCAGACCAGCCACCTCACCATATGTCTCTATCTTTTCCAGTAATTTTGGAGCTGTCTCTAGGGGGTCTTCCAAAATAAAAGCCAAATCATCCGCAAAGGCTTGTAATTTAAATTCTTCCTTTTTGATTTTCATTCCTTTTATACTTTCTATTCAACACTTCCAAAGCCAATACAAATAGCAAAGGCGATAGTGGGCATCCTTGTCTTGTACCTTTTCTTATATTAATAGAGTCTGTAAATTCTCCCTCTATCATAACCTTTGCTGTTTGCTTATAGTATATGGCTTCTATTGCTTGGATACATTTTCTGGCAAAGCCCATCTGTTCCAACAATAGTATCATAAATCTCCAATTCACATTATCAAATGCCTTTTAAGCACCTAAAAATATCAAAGCCATTTGCTTTTCGGGGTGTGCCTCATAATATTCCAAAGTGTCCAGAATTACTCTCATATTGTCTTTAATTTGTCTCTTTGGCAGAAATCCATTTTGATCTGGATGAACAAAGTTATTTAAGTATTTTTTAAGTCTTTCTGCCAAAATTGAAGCAAAGATTTTATAATCTGCATTTAGTAAAGAGATAGGTCTATAGTTCTTAATTTGCAGTGGATCAGCCTTTTGGAATAAGTGTAATATAAGCTTCTGACCATGTTTTAGGTATCATCTTCTTTGACATAGCTTCATTCATGACTTCTAGCGATGGAATGCTCAACGACTCTTGTTATGTTTCGTAAAATTCTGCCGGAAGCCCATCTGGACCTGGTGCTTTCCCATTATTTTGTTTCTTAAGTGCTTTAGTTAATTCCATCATTGTTATACTACTTTCTAACATTTTTTCAGTCTCTTTAGGTATCTTAGGTAGATTAGCATTCTGTAAATACTGTTTAACTTTTTCCTCCTCGATATTCTCCTGCTTATATAGTTGTCCATAGAAATCTCGAATAATTTCTTTTTTCTCTTTATTGCCATAACAAACTTGGCCTTGATCATCTATTAACTGTAATATTTTCCTTGATTCTTTCTCTTTTCTCAATTTGTATGCTAACCATCCACCTGGTCTATTTGCATCTTCAAAGTAATTCTGTTTAGCACTTCTAATTTTCTGTGCCAATTCTTCTTTCTCTATTTGACCCATTTTATGTTTAATTATATCCAATTTTAGTTTAATGTCTTTTTTCTGTGGCATTTTTTGTAATTCTTTTTCAAGTCTTTTATGCTCATCTTCTAAAACTTTGATGGTTTGCCTTTTCTTGATGTTCTTTTTCCTTATATAGTCAATTATCAAGCCTCTAGCGTATGCCTTCATTGTATCCCAGACATTCTGAATTGAAGTATCTTCTTTTTTATTCTCTCTAAAGAAAAAGGCCAATTCTTTCTCCATCCATTGTATAAAGTCTTTTTCCTTTAAAATGGTATTGTTTAGCGTCCATCTCGATCTTCTTTTTTGTCCTTTCCATTTAATTGTCATTGGATTGTGGTCTGCCCAACTACTTGATTCAATGTTTGTTTCTTAAATGTTAGATATTAGTTCTGTTGAGATCCAAATCATATCTAATCTGGACCATGATAAATGTCTATTTGAATAAAAAGTATATTGTTTAGTTTTAGCATTTCTTTCTCTCCATATATCTTTTAAATTTAATTCATCTATTATTTTGAAGAAAGATTTGGGGAGAGTCTTTCTGTTTTGCTTTGTTGTCGTTGCTGCATAGTCCAGTTTATTGTCTACAATTCCATTGAAGTCTCCCATCATAACTATATTAATATAGTCCAGTCCAATTATTTTCATGTGTAATTTTTTGTAAAATTCTTCTTGTTTATCATTCGGAGCATATATTGCAATCAGGAGTGTTTTTGTATTGTTATCCACTATTTCCACCATTAGTACTCTTCCGTCTACATCAGTATGAATCAATTTTGCTGGAATAGTCTCTTTAATGTATAAAACCACTCCTCTTTTCTTACATTGAGTCAAGGAAGTAAATATTTTCCCTAATTTTGGCTGTATCAACAGTTGTTCATATTGTTTTTTAATATGTACTTCTTGTAAACAAATGATATCAAATTTTAATCTCTCTAATTTATGAAAAGTTTTTCTTCTTTTAACAGCTGAGTTAAGTCCATTTATATTCATTGAAATCAATTTTTTCTCTTCCATGATTATATTTTGTAATTAGGTTTGGCAGCTCTCGTAGATCTTAGTTCACATTGTTCTTTAATCTCCACTTGTCCACCTACTGCGCCTTCTTCTTTTTCGATCCCCATTTGGTCCTCTTGGGATTCAATTGGTGGGATCTCTTTTTCTGCCTCTGCCTCTCTCCTTCCAAAAAAATTCAGCATAAAATAGTTCTGCTTTCTCAATGTTCAATTTTAATTTAATATATTTGGTAGAAAGATACACTTTATCTCCCACCTGGAAGGGTTTAATATCCTTCCGTTTTTGTTTGTTTGAAGTTTATATTCTCTGGAAGCTTTTTCTAATGCTTTTTGTATGTATTCCAACATCCTTGTATTTTTTCTGCCCATTCTTTAACACCAGGTGGATCTTCCTCTTGACAGATGAATTCTGAACTTGGGCCGAATTCCATACCATGTACTATATAAAATGGACTATACCCAGTACTGCTATGCAGGGCGTTGATGTAAACAATTTCCACGAATGGTAATAAATCTACCCAGTTTCTTTGTTGATGTGAGATATATGATCTTAAATATCATTCGACCATCGCATTTGCTCTTTCTGCGGCTCCATTTGTACTCAGGTAGTATGCTGAGCTGAGTCCCTGAGAAGACCCCATCAAAGCGAGGAACGCCCTCCAAAATCGCACCCTGAACTGCACCCCCTGTTGGGTAATATTCTTCTGGGTGCTCTGTGTAATCTACACACTTGTGTCACAAGCATATCTGCCAATCGTTCTGCTGATGGTAGGCCTTTACAGGGGACAAAATGCACCTAGTTTGAAAATAAGTCAATTATGGTCCATATTACCATGTATCCCTTGCTGTTTGGCAATTCAACAATAAAATCCATGGCTATATCTTGCCATGGACATGTTGGCTCTGATACTGTCTGCAATAGTCCCATTGGTTTACCTACTCTAGGCTTAGTTGTTGCACATACATGGCATGTCTTTACATACTGTTCGACATCAACCCTCATTTTGGGCCACCAAAACTGACGGCGGGTTAGATGTAATGTCTTTAAAAATCAAAAATGTCCTGCCTGCTCTACATTATGACAATTTGTAAGTATTTCATCTCTACACTTGGCTGGCACGTACACTTTATTCCCGCTTGAAGCTATGCCATCTTTAAAAGAACACAAATGGGAATTTTTTTTCAGCCAAGCATCTTGTGTAGTAGCATCTTGTGTCGTATTGTGTCATAGGTTGTTTCCTTTAAACGAGTCACTTGACCAACATTTTTAAATGAGTTATCAACAATAATAATATCTCATGTTGATTGATATTGGGGCAACCGGGACAAGGCATCCATCATGAAATTTTGTCCTTTCGGTACATACACTCTGGACAATCTGGAACTGAACACACTCAAAACTGTAGACATGGTGGTAGACTTTAGAAGAAACCCTCCCATACTACCATCTCTTATAATACTAGACAACACGGTATCAACAGCAGAGACCGTCAAGTTTCTACTATAGTACAGAGTAGAGACCATCAAGGTTCTACTATATCACATGACCTAAAATGGACACCTAACATCAAAAACCTCATCAAAAAAGCACAACAAAGAATGTTCTTTCTGTGCCAACTCAAAAAGCTCAAACTGCCCAAGGAGCTGCTGATACAGTTCTACAGAGGAATGATTGAGTCTGTCATCTGCACCTCTATAACTGTCCGGTTTGGTTCTCCAACCCAACAGGACAGACACAGACTTCAGAGAGTAATTAGGACTGCAGAAAAAACAATTATTTATTTTTTTATTTTTATTTATTTATTTGATTTGTCAATTGTTTACAAGATAATAAGTACAAGTGTATACATAGTTGTTAATATATGAAATGGGTACATATAAGAAAAATAAAAGAATAAGAGAAACAATAGGATAGGGACGGTAGGCACGATGGTGCGCTTATGCACAGACCTCTTAGGAAAGGGGTGAGGTCAATAGTAGACAGTCTAAGGTTAAAGTTTTTGGGGTTTGGGGAAAAGACTACAGAGTCGGGTAGAGTATTCCAGACATTGACCACTCTATTGCTGAAGTCGTATTTCCTGCAATCAAGTTTGGTGCGGTTTACTTTGAGTTTGTATCTGTTGTGTGCTCTTGTGTTGTTATGGTTAAAGCTGAAGTATTCATTGACAGGTAGGACATTGCAATGTATGATTTTATATACCATGCTTAAGTCGGACCGAAGACGGCGTAATTCAAGGTTTTCTAGTTTTAGAATTTTGAGTCTGGTGGCATAAGGTATTCTACAACGAGTAGAAGAGTGGAGAACTCTTCTTGTGAAATACTTCTGGACTTTCTCAATTGTGCTAATATCACATACATAATAAGGATTCCAGACTGATGAACTGTATTCGAGTATTGGTCTAGCAAATGTTTTGTATGCTCTGGTTAGTAGTGAGATATTACCAGAGAAAAAGCAACGTAGGATTAGGTTAACAACTCTTAATGCCTTTTTGGCTATGTAGTTGCAGTGGGCTCTAGCACTTAGATCATTAGAGGTGAGTATTCCCAGGTCCTTTACAGAGCTTGGGTCGTCAACAAGATCTTGACTATTCAGCTTGTATTTTATTTTCTGATTTTTTTACCAATATGTAAGACAGAGCATTTATTTGTTGAGATTTGAAGTTGCCATATGTTAGACCATTCAGATACATAGTCTAGGTCTTTTTGAAGGGTAGTAGTATTGTCTGTGGTATTGAACAGCTTTACATCATCAGCGAAAAGAACGCAATTGCTCTTGATATGATCACAAAGGTCGTTTATGTAGATTATGAAGAGAGTTGGTCCTAGAACACTGCCTTGGGGAACACCACTATTGACAGGTACTGGATTTGATAGGGCGTTCCGATTTTGACCATTTGTTGTCTGTTTGACAGGAATGTTTCTATCCAGTTATTTAGTTGTCCAGAGATACCATAAGATTTTATTTTTAGGAGTAGTTTGTCGTGGTACCACTGAATCAAAGGCTTTACAGAAGTCTATGTAGATTGCGTCTATTGCTTTGCCCTGGTCGAGTTGTGTAGTCCATATGTTTTTGCAGTGTAAGAGTTGCAGATTACAGGATAGTTTTTTTCTGAAACCAAATTGTTTATTGGAGAGTAGGTTGTTTGTCTCTAAATGGAGGATGATGGATTGGTTAATAATTGATTCCATGACTTTACAGGTGACGCAGCATAAGGAGATTGGTCTGTAATTTTCAACTAGGCTTGTGTCTCCTTTTTGAAGATAAGGATGACTGTGGCTTGTAACCATAGGTTAGGCAAGGAGCTGGTCCTGAAAGATTTTTCAAAGATTATGCTTAGAGGTTTGGCTATGGCAGTGGATAGCTTTCTTAAGAAGTAGGCACATATTCCATCCGGTCCAATAGATAGAGATGGTTTTAGGTTGCGTAGTGCTTTTTCAACGTTGTCTACTGTAAAATCGATGTGTATTAGATCATTGTTGTTATCTGTGGTACGGCTAGGAAACATTGGGCATGATCCATTACTGTTTACAAACACTGAGCCGAAGAATGTGTTAAAGATGTTGGCTTTAATGGTGTCGTCGCTGCAGTCTTTACCATCGGGTCCTATCAAGGGAGGGATGGACCTTGAGTCTTTTAGTTTGTTGTTTACAAAATTGTAAAAAGCACGGGTGGAATTGGTGGAATTACTACCAACCTGTCTTCAATCGAGGACCTGTATCCTGCACGAGTCAAAAAGAGGGCTGTGAAAATATTTACAGACCCCTCACATCCCGGACATAAACTGTTTCAACTCCTTTCCTCAAAATGACGTTATGGAGCATTGCACACCAGAACAACTAGACACAAGAACAGTTTTTTCCCCAAAAGCCATTACTCTGCTCAACAAATAATTCCCTCAACCCTGTTCAACTATTACAAAGTCTGCAATACTATTACTGTTAAATCTTGTCATCACTCCTTATCATCCATCCCCTCCCACTTACTGTATGACTGTAACTTTGTCGCTTGTATACTTACAATTTATATTGACTGTTTCCTAGTATGATTGATTGCTTATTGTACCCTATGACTATCTTTAAGTGTCATACCTTATGATTCTCGACTCCTGACGAATGTATCTTTTATTTTATGTATACTGAGAGTATTTACACCAAGACAAATTCCTTGCGTCACACTTGGCCAATAAAGTATTCTATTCTCTCGGGTTTTTAGCTGTTCCATTGAAATTCCATTTTGTGGGGAAGGTGAACTGTTAAAAAAGCTTCAAGATGAGATTAAGTAATAGAAAAGAAACCAAAAACAGCAGGAACAGGAGGAATCAACTGCCTATTTTATTTGGAAGAAGGCTCTCAAGAAATTGAAAGAGGAAATATAAAAATGAACTATAAAAATGAACAATAGGATGGGCTACTGCATTTGAGTCTTACAACAGTTTCACATCTATTCAGGGATAATCTAATTTAAATCAGTCTCAGGATTTGAGGTGTAAACTTTCATTGGATTTATGCCCCCAAATAGACTGTATTTAGGGGGAGCAGCATTTCTGTTTTTAACAATTCTCCAGGTTTTCCCATATATACACATTATTCCCAAAAGGGTGGAAAATGCTTCCAAAATGAGTTTTGGGGTAAAAGGAGCCCCAAACTTCACTTTAGCTGTGTTCTAACTCTTCTGTGAATTAATATCATGAACTTATGAAATAAAATTTTAAAAAATCAGCTATTTTTGTTTTAACATTTGGGATATAACTCTTTCTTTGTCCTTCTATGAATGAATTTATTTATGAATGAATTTATGAATTTTTCATTAGTTAGGATTCTTCACTTGTTCTCAATCATCACAAACATTTGTTTCTCTTGAAACCACATTACAGAACACTAAAGGTGATCTTTACTAAGATGGCAAAACATGTTTTCTTGCTCAAGACTTCCCAGGACTATGATTCTGGAATTGTTGTCTTTTCTACTGCCATTATCACTCCCTTTATTATTATTGCAATATTAAATTTAGGTCCTGGGGGAGTAGCTGAGCTATTATTTCAAGTACAATTATAGTTCATGAAACAGAATTGGCTTAC
Organism: Notechis scutatus; assembly: GCF_049901735.1. NCBI lineage: Eukaryota > Metazoa > Chordata > Lepidosauria > Squamata > Elapidae > Notechis > Notechis scutatus. The sequence goes on from NC_142025.1 coordinate 126,586,754, forward strand.
AAAGAAATGCAGTTGTTAAAGGTGATGATATTTGCAGTATTGGTTATTGTGATTTTACCTCAAACGATGTGCAGGATTCACAGGACTAAATGCAGCAGCAGTGACCCTCTGCCTTTTCTTCACAAAAAATATCAGTCTGGAAACCTCATTGTTGTGAATATGCTTTCTCAGATCTATGTCTTCCATACAATGATGGACTTTAGCAAGCATCCCTCTAAGGAGTGCTTTGAGGACACTGTGTAAGAATTTATATTGTATATGGAAATCAAGTTAATTTGAATCAGGAAGTCTTTTTATAGTCTTATTAGCCTCAGTTCCAATGCATGTTTTCTTTGCTGGATAGAACTAGCTTCATCCTTCCGTTCTTCCTCCTTTTCCATCATTATCTTCTCCTCCTTATTCCTTTTAAAAGTAGCATTAATAATCCTTGATTGTTGTTTGATAATCAGAAGAATTAGGTCTTCTCCAAAAGTTTGTTTCTATTTCTTATGCATGCACTGATAGATGTTCTTTTTAGAAATCTTCCTGGAACCCATAATCTTAATGTGATGATTATACCTTGCTGAGGAAAAAAAAGATATTCCGGTCCCGTCCCCCCGTCCCCAATTTCCCCACAATATTATAAAAAGATAAAGCATTATACACAAATTCAAATTTGCATTAGGAAAAGAAATATTGGAGGAGAAAAAGCTGAGACAAGCAGTATGATGGGAAGGTGTATCTGGGGCTGAAGGAACCTCAACTTTTCAAGGATAGATTGAGCTATTCCTGAAGCTAGAAGGACTGATCTTCCCCACTGACTGGAGCTCCATGCTTAGTGGAAAAATGTGATGTCTTGAAGTGGATAACTTAAAATTTGTTCTGGAAAATGGATGTGTTATGATCTAGCAGCTGGCATGAGTTGGATTTTGTAAAGGGGATATTTAACAAGCTGCACATGTTGTCCAAGAAGAGTTACAGAACCTTCATTAGTTTGTGTTTCAACTTTTATGCATGTCCTGATTGAGGTTCTTTAGAGGAACTTTTTTCTTCAAATAATTTACACAGAGAAGAGAAAGTTTCATGTCCTTCTCTAGATCAGAGGTTGCGAACCAGTGGTCCGCAGACCACTGGTGGTCCGTGAGAAAATTTTGGTGGTCTGCAGTGCATTGGTTTCTGCAACAGGGGAGATACCAGAGGTAAATGGACTGATATACATGGGGAGGGAGGGTAACACGCAGGAGATCGTGGCATCGGAGCCCTTCCCAGGTGTTCCCTGGCCTGTGCAGGGGTGGGATGGGGGAAAGGAACCTCTGAACTAGTGTTGTCTTCTGCCTCCTCCTCTGGCAGCCACCAAGCCTCCTCCTTCCTGCTGGGTGTGTGAGCTCTTCTGGTGAGGAGGAAGCATGGTGGGAGGACGCTTGGCGGCTGCCAGAGGGGCAGCAAGTGCTTTGTAGCTCCTGAAGGGAGGGATACGGGAGATTGTGGCATCAGAGCCCTTCCCAGGTGTTCCCTGGCTTGTGAGGGGGGAAAAGGATCCTCTGAACTAGTGTTGCATCCTGCCTCCATGCATCGAGGAGGCCGAGTGGCTGCCAGCGATGCCCTCAAGATGTTGTGAGGGGGAGGTTTGACCCCTCCCCTCAGGAGCCACAAAGCACTCGCTGCCCCTCTGGCAGCCACCAAGCCTCCTCCCACTGAGCTTCCTCCTCGCCAGAAGCGCTCACATACTCAGCAGAAAGGAGGAGGCTTGGCAGATGCCAGAGGGGGAGGCAGGAGATAATACCAGTTCAGAGGTTCCTTTCCCCCCACCCCCTTGCAGGCCAGGGAACACCCGGGAAGGGCTATGATGCCATAATCACCTGCGTGCATTAGTCCATCCGATGCCAGTATCATCCACGTTGCCTTACTTCCCCGCCAGCCATCTGGTCTTCAGCACATGGCTTGTTGGCCTCTGGACATCCAATTCCCATCACCCAGCACCAGTTCAGAGGTTCCTTTCCCCCTACCCCCACCCCCAGGGACAGAGAGAGGGGGAGAAAGAGAGAGAGAAAGAGAAAGAAGGAGAAAGTGAGAAAGAGAGAAGGGGGAGGGAAAGAGAGAGAGAGAGAGAGATCCCGGTGTTTTGTTTTCTGTGGGAAATGGGTCCAAATGACTCTTTAAGTATTTAAGGTTGCAGAAACAGACAGCCAAGCTAAGTGCCTGAAGGACCCCATCCTGTCAGTGGGAGTCCAGGCACTTCAGTGTGCGGCGCTCTGGATTCGTATTAGTGGTTCATGGGATTTAAAATTATGAGTTTGATGGTCCCTAAGGTCCAAAAGGTTGGCGACCCCTGCTCTAGATTTATTATTGAACAGCAAAGTTTCCAGATAGTAAATTACTGAAAACTGTAATGTTTACCTTTTATTTTAATTAAATATTTCTCTTTTAAATGTTGGCATGAGAATCATTCACTTCACCTTCATTCTAGCATTTAAAAATCTAGTTGTTACAGTATGTGACATCGGTGTTATAAATGTTATAAACAATTTATTAAGTAAAATCGTAAAAATTTGTTTTAATTATTAATTATGCAGTTTAATATGATTTAATTAAAATATGCACTCTCTGACAAGAAAAATGCTATGCTCTTTTTTTGGTCAAAATTATTCTATATTTCTACTTTCCATTTATGTATAAGAAATATGGGGACTGAATTATAATTTTTATTCTTAGGGCATAATAAATGTTTGGTTTGGGAGAATGCCATTTGAAACAAGGAAATATATTTTTATTTGGTGCTGTCAATTATCTTAGACTCCCAAATTACTATCAATAGTAGAATGTGTTTTGGAAGTTTTTTTAAAAAATTGAGTGACTTTTCTGTTCCAGAATGTATCAGTACTCTTTTGTGACTTCAGTTTCTGAAATATTAAATTGAAAATTGGAAGATTACTAGGTCAAAATTATTTCCATCAACAATATTTTTTAAATGCTACCAAAACCTCCCTTATGAAACTGGCCATGAAAACTCAAAATGATTGCAATGCTATTTTATCATGATAAAGAAATATTTTGTGTGTTTTCTGTTCAATTGATTGTATGGTGACAAAGCATGCATTTCTCTTTCCAGGGTCATGACTCCAATCTACCAGCATATCTTGGCCTTAGAATTTGCCATCAAAGAGATCAATAGAAATCCCAATATTTTACCGAATCATACCCTTGGTTTCCAGATCTATAATACCTATTTCATGATAAGTTGGACATATCGTGCCTCACTTGAACTTTTCTCCAGAAAGGGACACTTCATCCCTAACTACAGTTGTGATATGCAGTACAAACCAATAGCAGTCCTTGGAGGACCTACTGATGAGGTGTGTCAACAAATGGCTACCATTTTGTCTATCTACAAAATGCCACAGGTATCAGCTTTGATAAAGCCCACATCAAAGTAAATAATGATCAATGCAGTAATCCCTTCTTTTTTATGGGGGCAATTATGGAATAAGGAGGACACACACACACACTATATATATATATATATATATATATATATATATATATATATATTTGTTTTCTTAAGTTTTCATGGTACTTACATGTATGATGTTCGGCATGGTTCGGTATTTTCCCACGTCATTGTAGTTCTTTTAAAGTTGTAGCAACGTTTCAGCAGAATCTCATCTGCCATCATCAGGCTTCTGTATTGTGTCCGTCTGTGGGTCAGACTTTTACAGTGGTTTCAGATTTAAATTTGGGGCAGCCTATTGCTGTGCCAGAATGGTTTTTTCTTCATCCTGATTGGTTGGGAGTCTTGGTCTGTGTTTATTGGTCTCGGAGTTTGCTGTGTTCTGCTTGATGGGTGTCTCTGATATCTTCTGTCTGTTTTTTTGGCTCTTTTTGTATCTTGATTGGCTGGCAGCATTGTGTTACTTTAATGGAGGCCTTTAGTGCAGCTTGGCTTCGGGTAAATGGACGGCTATCATTAGTTAGGAAGCTGGGTTTCATCTGGGTGCCTGGTTGGGGTGTGTTTGAGCTGGAGGTATCAGGGGGGATCTGTTTGTGCCCAGGTGTTTGCCTGGCTTGTGGTGTGGATATTTTTGTTTGTGAGTGCAGGCTTCCAAATGATTGACAGCCTGGTGGAATCATCTCTTCTGTTCATGCTTTCTGGTCTTTTTTCAATCTCTATGGCTTCTCTGATGACTCTGTGGCTAGGGTTTTCCATAGTGGCCAGGGTTTTGGTGCCATTGAAGTTGATGCTATGACCTGTAGCTTCCATGTGTTGGACTAGTGAGGAAGTGTGTTCCAGCTTTTTGACTGCATTTTTGTGTTCATCCAGGCGGGTACTTATTCTTCTATTGGTCTGTCCAATGTATGTGGCCGGGCATGATGCACAGGGGACTTCGTATATGCCTTGGTTTTCCAGGTCAATTTTATCTTTGGGGTTGCTAAGGATGGCTGCTATTTTTCTGTCTGTTTTGAAGGCAGTCCTGATGTGATGTCTGTGTAGTACCTTACTAATTTTGTCTGTAGTACCTCTTATGTAGGGCAGGACAGCTGTTCCATAGGTCTGTTCATCTTCTGGGTCTCTATTATGTTTCAGTGTGTTTTTGTGGATCAAGCTGGTGATTTTGCTTTTGTGGAAGCCGTTGGCTGTCATATATATATCATATATATAGTATTCAGCTTTGTTCGGGTATTTTCCCATGTCATTATAGTTGTGCTTTTAAAGTTGTAGCAACATTTTGGCAGAATCTCATCTGCCATCATCAGGCTCCTGTACAGTGTTCATCTGTGAGTCAGACTTTCACAGCCATTTCTATTTTAAATTTGGTGCTAGCCTAGTGCTGTACCAGAATGGTTTTTTTCTTCATCCTGATTGGTTGGGAGTCTTGGTCTGTGTTTATTGGTCTTGGAGTTTGCTGTGTTCTGCTTGATTGGTGTTTCTAATATCTTCTGTCTGTTTTGTAGCTTTTTTTGTCTTGATTGGCTGGCAACATTGTGTTCCTGTATTGGAGGCTTTTAGTGTAGCTTGGCTCCAAGTAACCGGATGGCTATTAGGAAGCTAGGTTTCACCTGGGTGCCTGGTTGGGGTGTGTTTGAACTGATGGTATCAGGAGGGGGGTCTGTTTGTGCCCAGGTGTTTGAGAGATTGAAAAAAGACCTGAAAGCATGAATAGAAGAGATGACTCCACCAGACTCTCAATTATCTGGAAGCCTGCACTCTCAAACAAAAAAATCTCCACACCACAAGCTAGGCAAACAACTTTCACAGCCATTTCGTCTGACTCACAGATGAACACAATACAGAAGCCTGATGATGGCAGATGCGATTCTGCTGAAATGTTGCTAAAACTTTAAAAGCACAACTATAATGACGTGGAAAAATACCTGAACAAAGCTGAATACCATACATATAAATACCCATGAAAACTGAATATATATATATATATATATATATATATATATATATATATATATATATATATATATATATATATATATATATATATATATATATATATATGAGAGAAGCCATCAGAGAAGCCATAGAGATTGAAAAAAGACCTGAAAGCATGAATAGAAGAGATGATTCCACCAGACTGTCAATTTATTTGGAAGCCTGCACTCACAAATAAAAAAATCTCCACACCACAAGCCAGGCAAACACCTGGGCACAAACAGATCCCCCCGATACCTCCAGCTCAAACACACCCCAAACAGGCCCCCAGATGAAACCTAGCTTCCTAACAAATGATAGCCATCCATTTACTCAGAGCCAAGCTGCACTGAAAGCCTCCAATACAGGAACACAATGTTGCCAGCCAACCAAGACAAAAAAAGCTACAAAACAGACAGAAGATATTAGAAACACCAGTCAAGCAGAACACAGCAAACTCCAAGACCAATAAACACAGATCAAGACTCCCAACCAATCAGGATGAAGAAAAAACCATTCTGGCACAGCAGTAGGCTAACCCCAAATTTAAAACTGAAGCAACTGTAAAAGTCTGACTCACAGACGAACACAATACAGAAGCCTGATGATGGCAGATGAGATTCTGCCGAAATGTTGCTACAACTTTAAAAGCACAACTATAATGACATGGGAAAATACCCGAACAAAGCTGAATACCATACACGTATGTATGTACGTATGTATGTATGTATGTATGTATGTATGTATGTATGTATGTATAGGTCTAGGTGCGTTCGGGTCTTTTCCCGTGTAAGATTAAGAATATCTTGGTAACATTTCAGCAAGGTCCCACTCGCCATCCTCAGGCTGGTGCTTTCGGCTTCATGCCAGTACAAGCAGTGTGTGATCGGAGCTGCCGTCTCTCTATAAATACTGGTTTGGGGGGCTAGTGTGCTGGGCTGGTTGGCTGCGCTGCTGCCTCTTGATTGGTTGATGGAGTTGATGTTGGTATAATGGGCTGTGTGATGGCCTTGTGAGTTTTGTTGTGGAGATATCCTGGATCTTGTGCTGTAATCTCCTGGGTCATTTGTTTTGTAGTGATCTTTTTTCCATTAGCCTCCCATGGTTTTTTTTTATAAGTTTTATTATTTTTTAAGACAACCATAGACAAACAAAACATAAGAACATCAAGCCATCTTCCATATATATGCATACAGTTTGTCGGTTGGTTTACAAATTGTTTTGTGCTTCCACTTCGTAGTCTTCAATTACAATTACATTGTATATATTCTCATTATTGTCAATCAAATATTCCTAAATACAATAATATCATTATTAATCAATCATTTGACTATACTACTATTCATTCATGTTCTACAAGATAATCCATATTTTATTTAATTTGTTTTGTGACAGTTCATATTATCATCTCAGATCTATCCTACAATCATTTTGTAGATATAATAAAAATACATTTTTATATATTCATTATGTTCTAAAAATCTACATATTTCATTACCATTTTTTATTGTCTAACCATTGAAAGAATAGATCCCAAATTTTATAAAATAATTTATCATCTTGTTCTCTGATTTCAAATGTCAATCTACTCATTTCAGCACATTCCAAAACTATAGAGACTTCTCAGAAGCATTCAAACAGAAAAATATAATTTTAAGGACAATCTACCAATTTACAATGTCTAGTTCCTCTTAATAGTTCTAAAGGAGGTGGGGGAAGGAATGTAGGATGAATTGGGGCAAATTAAGTTATAGAAAATAATAACAATTGGGGAAATTGGTGGAGAAATCAAGTTATTGTTATTGGGAAATTTGCATTAATAGCATCTGTAGTATACTGTAGGAAAAATACTTAAAATTTATGTTAAAATATAAAAGTGGAAAGCTAAATTGGAAAATGCGGTAGGCATTGCTTGATTAGTATAACTCTCATGAAGTTTTTTGTGCAACAGTGTGTCTTTGATCAAATTTGCTAATGTACTTCAACCTTGGGAATGATAACCATTTCCACGTCACATTCTGAATACATTTGTGAAGTATAGTTCACAAGTATGGAATACGTTGAACCTTAATATGTTAAATGGGTAAATTATATCATTCCACATTACCTTTTTTTAAAAAGAAAAAGAAGAATTGTCTTGTTGACTATTTGCTTGTATTTCTGTTTTTGTTTTTTAAGCTAATCTATGGTTCCACTACCAAAAGTAGTGCAAAAACCTTACATCAACAAATGTTCCCAGTTATGGACCATCAGTATAAAGGAATCTTTCAATTACTGTTACATTTCAGATGGACATGGATTGGGATCTTGTCTGTGAATAATGAGAGTGGTGAGAAGTTTGTACAAAATGTGGTCCCCATGTTTGTCCAGAGGGGGATTTGCTCAGACTTTATTGAAACATTTCCAATGATCGATTCAAGTAACATTGCTGAGTTTGTGGAAATAGGACTTGAAATGTACCTGGTGATTATGAAAAGCACAGTTAATGTAGTATTAGTTCATGGTGAAATTTATGGAATTATAGTTCTCAGACTTCTTTCCACCAATTTGAAAATTGAAGATGCATCATTATGGAGAAAGGGTAAAATCTGGGTTATGACCGCTGAGATGGAGTTCACCTCACTTCCTTTTCTAAGGAATAGTGACTTAGTCTTCCTCCATGGTGCTCTGTCTTTTGCAATTCACTCAGAGAAGGTGTTAGGATTCCAGCAATTTGTTCAGATGAGGAAGCCTATCTTGGAAAAAAAAGATATTTTTATCAAGCTCTTCTGGGAAAGTGCCTTTCAATGTTCCTTCTCCATCTCTGTTATGAATGAAGATAAAAATAAGGTTCCCTGCACAGGAAAGGAGAAACTGGAAGCTCTTCCTACATCTGTGTTTGAAATGGACATGACTGGCCATAGCTATAGCATCTACAATGCCATCCATGTTATGGCACATGCTATGCATGACTTGCATTCATCTATGATGAAATACAGAATAAGAGGACATGATGCCAAACATGTTCAAAAGCTGTGGAAGGTAAATTCTTGTGCTAAGCCAATTATTGGCTTCTCATCATATTTGCAACCCAGATCCAAAATGTAAATTAAATTTGTGCAGGAGATTATCTGACAGTCCATTCTTTCAAGGGGAATATGTTTAACCATATAGTTTTATTAAATGCCATCACTTGAGCTATAGTCCAATTAATGTCTTTAAAAATTATGATATCTGAGCCTTGCAATAAAGTTGTACAATTAGTTATGCCTGTCCTTTTATGTTAATTGAGCTCTTTGTTGTGTTTTACAATATCTAGGTTTTATATGTGTTCCCTCAACTTGCACATTTTAAGACCTTTCTCACTTTATAGTATTTATTTCAGATGCATTTTGTTTCAAGGGAAGTCCATGATATGACTTTTGATTTCTGTAATTCATATCTTTAGTCCCTCCCTCCCTTCCCCCACCTCTCTGTGTGTAGGCTAAATATAAAATAATCTGTCAACATTAGCATTCTAACAAATTTCTGTTGCTGTAAGAAAGAGAAACAATAGACATCAGACAATATCTGAATTGTTGCACAAAGAGCTCTTCGACAAATTGTGGGATAAAAGGGAGAAGTATAAAAAATAGAAAGAGGGACATATAACTAGAATAGAAAATACCAGCAAATAGCCCAAATCTGCAAGGATACAGTCAGGAAGGCCAATATTCAGAATTAACTAGAAATGCCCAAAATGACAAAAAAGTGAGTTCCTTTTGATACACAAGAAGTAAGAAGAAAGTAAAAATAATAGTCCACTAATGGGAAAGGGCAAGAAGGTGTCAGGCAGCTGGGAGAAAGTAGAACTGCTTAATTCCTTCTTTGCATCTGTCTTCAAGTAAAAGGAAACAATAGTCAAATCTGTCAAAAGCAACACCATGGGAGGCAGAATAGACATACAGGTCACGATAGGTAAGGAATTGGTAAGATAATACCTATCTGCTTATGAAAAGTTCAGATTTCTGGACCAGATGGTTTACATCCCAGAGTACTGAAGAAATTGGCAATTTGATCTCAAAATCATGGAACGAACTTTTTTTGAGCTCTCGGAGCATAGGGAAACTGCTAGAGGGCTGGAAAAAAACATGGATGTGGTTCCAATCTTCAAAAAGCAAAAAAAAAAAAGGGGGGGGGAATCCAGGAAATTACAGACCAATCAGCTTGACATTAAAACCAGGGAAAATCTTTTTAATTGGATTAAGGTGTTGAAGAACCTGAAGAAAGTCCTTTTTCTTTTTTCTTTTTTACTTTTTATTTTTCTGCCTTCTACAAGATTTAACAATTTTTTCCTTTCTCTGTTTATGGTTTTTTTTTCCTTCCTTTTTTGAGCTGTTACTGCTAATTAACTAATCGATTGGATAAAGGTATACAAGAACCTGAAGAAATCTTTTTTTTCTATCTTGCTTCTTCCCCCCCCACCTATTTTTACTTGGATTCACAACTGGCTATTTCACAAGTGGCTTAAGGTCTAGAAGAACCTGAAGATTTTGAATTGTCTGAAATGAGCAGGAAACTAACAGCAGCTGGTTCTTCAATTCCTACTTCTTCTTCTTCACCATCTGGAGGACAACGCTCAATACAGACTATGTAACAGCAAGAAAAAGAACAGGAAAATGTGACATTGCAGATGATAATGCAAGGAATCCAAAGTATACAAGCAAGAACAGAGAATATTGAAAGGAGAATAGAAAAAACTGATGAAAAGGTGGAGAATATTCAACAAATGATGATGAAGTATGATGAGAAATTCAAAAAAATTGAAGAAGAAGATAAACAGAGATAAGAAGATTGGAGATATTGATGACAGATTAACAGTGGGTGAAGAAGATAAAAGTGGATGCTGAGATGGGAGATGGATAGATCAGAATTTTATCTCAGATTTCAAAACATAGAGGAAGAAAGGGGACAAAACTTAGCTGAGATAATGATAGAAATCTTGGCTGAAGCTCTGGAAATAACCAAAGAGAAGATAATGGATGGAATAGATGAGGTTTTTCGAGTCTTCACAAGATATGCAATGAGAAATAGCTTACCAAGAGAAGTTCACATCAGATTTACAAAGAAAGCCATTAAAACACAAATATTACAGGTGGCAAGAGAGAAAACATTGAAATATAAAGATAAGGAGATTGTGAACCTGAAACAACTGCCCAGAAGAGTGAGAGAAATGAGAAGAGAATACCGATTCCTGACTAAAGTCCTACTTAGAAAAGAGGTGAATTATAGATGGCTGATTCCAGAAGGTTTAATGTTCACATGGCAAGAACAGAGACACAGAATTGACTCAATTGAGAAAGCTGAATCGTTTTATACTGAATACTTTGGAGGGAGAAAGGAGGAGACAGAAAAAAAAATGTCATTAATTGAATTCCAAGAGGATTGCCAAATAGCGACTGAAAAAGAAGAAGGTGCAGTAGGTGGAAAGGTGGAAGTTAAGGAACAACGTGAACCAAGATCTACAAGAGCTGCTAAACCTACTTATAAAGTATAAACATGGAAGAGAAAAAACTGATTACAATTAACATAAACGGACTTAATTCAGCTGCTAAAAGAAGGAAAACTTTCCATAAATTAGAGAAATTAAAATTTGATATAATCTGCCTACAAGAAGTACATATTAAAAAGCAACATGAACAACTGTTGATACAGCCAAAGTTAGGGAAAATATTTACCTCTTTGACACAATGCAAGAAAAGAGGAGTGGTTTTATACATTAAAGATATTATCCCAGCGAAATTGATCGATACAGATGATGATGGAAGAGTATTAATGGTGGAAATAATGGACAATAATATGAAAACACTCCTGATTGCAATCTATGCCCCGAATGACAATCAAGAAGAATTTTATAGAAAACTACATATGAAAATAATTGAACTGGACTATACTAATATGGTTATGATGGGAGACTTCAATGGAATTGTAGACAGTAAATTGGACTATACAACACAGAAAACAACAAAGCAAAACAGAAAGAATCTCCCTAAATCCTTTTTTAAAATGACAGATGAAACAAACCTAAAAGATGCATGGAGAGAAAGAAATGCTAAGACTAAACAATATACTTTCTACTCAAACAGACATTTATCATGGTCCAGAATAGATATGATATGGATGTCAACAAAATTGTTAGCCAATATGCAAGTAATAAATATTGAAACAAGTATTTGGGCAGATCATAATCCACTGACAATTAAATGGAAAGGACAAAGAAGAAGATCTAGATGAATGTTAAATAATACTATATTAAAATAAAAAGACTTCATACAGAGGATGGAGAAAGAACTGGCTTTTTTCTTTAAAGAAAATAAAAAAGAAGACACATCAATGCAGAATGTATGGGATACAATGAAGGCATATGTCAGAGGCTTGATAGTAGACTATACAAGGAAAAGAAATATCACGAAAAGACTAGCCTCTAAGACGTTAGAGGATGAGTATAAAGAACTAGCAAAAGAGTTACAGAAAATGCCACAGAAAAAGAACTTTAACTTAAAAATGGATATAATTAAACATAAAATGGGATTAATGGAAAAAGAAGAATTAGCTCAGAAAATCAGAGGCGCGAAACAGAACTATTTTGAAGATGCAAATAAACCAGGTAGATGGTTAGCATATAAACTGAGAAAGGAGAAAGAATCAAGGAAAATATTGCAATTAATAGATGATCAAGGCCAAGTTTGCTATGGAAGTAAAGAGAAGAAGGAAATTATATGTGACTATTACGGGAAACTATATACACAAGGGAATATTGATGATGAAAGAGTTAAACAGTACTTACAGAATGCTAACCTACCCCAGATACCTAAAGAGATTGAAATAATGTTAGAAAGCAATATAACGATGATGGAGTTAACTGAAGCACTTAAGAAGCAAAACAATGGAAAGGCACCAGGCCCAGATGGACTTCCGGCGGAATTTTATAAAACACTACAAGAATCGTTGAATCTTTCATTGCTAGAAGTTATGAATGAAGTTATGTCAAAGAAGAAGATATCTAAATCATGGTCAGAAGCTTATATTACACTTATCCCAAAAGAGGAGGCCGACCCATTATAAATTAAGAATTACAGACCTATTTCCCTACTAAATGCAGATTATAAAATTTTTGCTTCAATATTGGCAGAAAGGCTTAAAAATACCTAAATAATTTTATTCACTCTGACCAATATGGATTTCTGCCAAAGAGACAAATTAAAGACAATATGAGAGTAATTTTGGGCACTTTGAAATACTACGAGGCACACCCTGAAAAACAAATGGCTTTGGTATTCTTAGATGCACAGAAGGCATTTGACAATATGAATCAGCAATTCATGTTATTACAGCTGGAACAGATGGGTTTTGGTAAAAAATTCATCCAAGCAATAGAAGCTATATATCACAAGCAAACAGCAAAGGTAATGATAGAGGGAAAATTAACAGACTCTATTGATATAAGAAAAGGAACAAGACAAGGATGCCCACTGTCACTTTTGTTGTTTGTGTTAACCTTGGAAGTGCTAAACAGAAATATTAGAGAAGAAAAGGACATAAAAGGGATGAAAATTAAAAAAGAAGAATTTAAATTGCAAGGATTTGCAGATGATCTGGTTTTCATCTTAGAAGATCCACTAGAAACAGCATTAAAATTGATAGAAAAGATAGAGGTATATGGGAAGGTGGCTGGTTTGAAAATAAATAAAGACAAAACAAAGATTTTGACAAAAAATATGTTATTAAGACAAAAGGAAGAACTGGCGGATATATTAAAAATCCAGGTCACAAATAAGATCAAGTACTTGGGGATACATTTGACAGCAAGATGTAGTACACTAAAAGAGAATAACTATATCAAACTTAAGCAGCAGATAGCACTAGATTTGGCAAAATGGGAAAATTTACAATTGTCATTAATAGGGAGAATATCAACAATCAAGATGAATATATTACCCAGAATTTTATATTTGTTCCAAACAATTCCAATTAGGCTTGCAAAAGATTATTTTGAAGATTTAAATAAAATTGTGTTGAAATATATATGGAAAGAAATATATATGGTAAGAAACCAAGAATAAAATTAAAACTTTTGCAAGATGCTAGAATAAGAGGAGGATTTGGTTTGCCTAATTGGGAGTTGTACTATCAAGCTACAAATTTGATATGGGTTAAGGAATGGATAACATTAAGAATTGCTAGATTGTTGACATTAGAAGGACATGATTTGTTGTTGGGGTGGCATGCTTTTTTATGGTACAAAGGAACTAAAACACAGGGGTATTTTAGTAGACATTATATACAGGAGTCTCTGTGGTTAAACTGGGAGAAGACTAAAGGGCAATGTTATTTGAAAATTCCAGTCTGGCTATTGACTATTGAAGCTTTTTCCTATTATATAATATACAAAAAGGAACAAACAGTTAGATATGGTGAAATATTGAATGAAAAGGGTGAACTTAAATCTATGCAAAAATTAGAAGAACAAGGTATAAAGATGAACTGGTTTTCATATGCGCAAATATATTCAAGGTTTGATAAAGATTCTAAAACAGAAGGTTTCTATGATAAATTGACTGATTTAGATAAGATTTTGACAGGTACTGATGAAAAGGTGATTAAAAAATTGTATGGATATCTATTAGAAATTAAACTAGAAGAAGAACAAGTTAAAGAAACAATGATTGCTTGGGGGAAGAATTTTGGATATGGGATTGATCTGGAGAAATGGCAAAAATTGTGGTCTCAAAATTATAAAATGACATTGTCAACAGCATATAAAGAAAATGTGTATAAGATGTTTTACAGATGGCATTTCCCCCCAACAAGAATAGCAAGAATGTTCAAGAACAAATCTGAAAAATGTTGGAAATGTCATCAAGTACCTGGCTCATATTACCATATGTGGTGGACTTGTGTGGATGGCAAAAAATATGATAATATAAACTGCCACAAAAAAAATTAAATAAAATATGGATTATCTTGTAAAACATGAATAAATAATAGTATAGTCAAATGATTAATAATGATATTAATGTATTTAGGAATATTTGATTGACAATAATGAGAATATATACAATGTAATTGTAATTGAAGACTACGAAGTGGAAACACAAAATAATTTGTAAACCAACTGACACACTGTATGTGTATAAGGAAGGTGGCTTGATGTTTTTATGTTTTGTTTGTCTATGTTTGTCTTAAAAAACAATAAAACTTAAAAAAAACAGGGAAAATCCAGGAAAAAAAGGCATCAGATTTGTGAGCACCTAGAAATGAACAAGATGATTAATGGAAGCCAGCATGTGTTTGTTAAAAACAAGTCATTCAGAACAAATCTTATTCCCTCCTTTGGCAAAGTTAAAGTAACTGAATTAGCAGATGAAGGAAATGCTGTGGATATAGTAGACTTATAATCAATCTCAAGGTTCTGTCTTGAGCCCAGTGCTCTTCAACATCTTCATAAGTGACCAAGATGAAGGATTTGAAAGGGTGCTCATCAAATTGTCAGATAACATTAAGCTGGGGGAAATTTAAGCTTTCTGAAAGATAAACTCAAAATTATCTTGATAGATTTGAGCACTGGGATCAACAAGATGCAGTTCAGATGGGAAAAAAGAATAAGGCCTTTTCACCTAGGCAGGAAAAAACAGATGCACAGTACAACAGGCAGTACTGGCTCAACATGCTGCATCAAGAAAGGGATAGATAGCATCAAGTTCGTGGGAAGTGATAATACTGTTCTATATTGCACCAATGAAGACACATTTGGAATACTGAACCCATTCCTGGTCACCATGAAACAAAACAGATGCTAAGAACCTAGAACGAGTGCAGAAATAAGTAACAGAGGTGATAAAGGGCCTGGAGACTAAATTGTATAATGAACAGCTAAGGGAACTAAGTTTGTTCAGCCTAACAAAGTGAACTTAGAGAAGTGCTAATAACAGTCTTCTGGTACTTGAATGGCTATCACAAGACCCCTGAGAGGGGATCATTTTTTTCTCCATAGCATCCGAAGATAGGACAAGAAACAATGGGTGGAAGCTCATCAGAGAAAGACCCATCTGGAAATAAGGAGGAATATCCTAACAATGATAATGATTAATCAATGGAACAAATTGCCTCCCAGGGTTATGGGTGCATCACTGGAGGTTTTCAAGAAAAGATGGGACAACCATTTGTCTGGGATAATATAAGGCCTCTTACCTTGATAGGGGTTGAAAGACCTCCACCCCTATGATTCAAAGTTATTGAAGGGTTCTGCATAATTTGCTGTTTCCTGCAGCACAGATTTCAGTTGTTTACTCCAATTTAATCACAGGTCAACTTCTTCCAGACATCACAATCTTCCTTTTGACATACAGAGGAAAAAAAGACAAATTATTTCTATGGATTATCAATCCGCCCTTTCCATCTTTGAAATGGAATGAAGACTATCATTTTCCATGTCTTCAGAAGTATCATCTCATGCACCAATTTTGATAGCCAACATTCTCTGACTAAATTATTTTATAACTTTGAAAGAAAATTTGAAATATTCATTAATCCCAAAACTTTATATCAATGTTTCAGTTATCACCATAATTTCCAAATGTCTAAATATGATTTTTATTTATTTCTGTTTTATTATTCCTGGTATTTGCATCTGTTGTGCATTTTAGTTGCTTTGTTTTTCTAGTATAATGATGGTTTACAAGATGAATTATTTACTAATGCTGTTATTGCATTGACTGCTGTCCTCTCATAAAAATATTATTTTTATTTTTGAAAGGGGGAATCAATCTTATTCCCTTGGATTTCTTATCTATCAGTCTATCTATCTATCTCTCTATCATCTATCTATCTGTCATGAATCTCTCTTTGGTTCTTTTCCAATATAGCTCAAGCAATTTATGAGAGGCATATCATTCAATAATAGTGCTGGGCAAAAAATTTCTTTCAACCAAAATGGAGAATTGGAGACTGGATTTGATATTATGAATTGGATCACATTTCCAAATCTATCTTTTCTCAAAGTTAGAGTTGGAGGGATAGACATCATGGATTCCCAAGAAGCATTGTTTACCATTGATGAGGATGATATTGTATGGCCAAGGAGGTTTAACCAAGTAAGACAAGTTTTTATTTATAGTGAAATATCTTTTCTCCATTCTTGGAGTTCTCTTAAACCCAAAATCCCAAACAGAAATTAGATTCATGTGAAGACCTTTACAAATCAATCCACCTGGTGGTACTTTGGGTATCTTCTAAGATAACATGTGAATGGAGGGATGGATAAATTTTAAAAAGAGAGCTGCCATATTAGCTTAAACAAGTATGTTTTCTCATTTAGCAAAAACTACCCAGATGGTAACAAGGAAGGATGTATCAAGGACATTGCAGATACATGAAAATGGAGATTTTTTCAGATTCCATGGAGTAGAAAAGCCATACCAAATGATATTGTGTAATCACTTGAGTACTAATTTGTCAAAGCATTTTCTTTTTTCTCTCACGAGTAGGTCCAACCACTATCATTGTGTAATAATAAGTGCCATTCAGGTTATGCTAGAAGCAAGATAGAAGGGAAGCCATTTTGTTGCTATGATTGTCTGAAATGTCCATATGGGAAGATTTCCAACCAAGAAGGTGAGTTCTTACTTTTGTTTTATTGGAAGACATATCTAGATAAAAATCCAATCCATGTTGAATTACTATGTCTGAACTCTGTGTGCTCCAAATCCTAGATATTCTTGCAAATTATCTAATCAAGAGTTTTTAAATAAATACCTGGCTTCCCATTTCAGAGAAGAGACAGGCAGGGTGATATTGTTCAGTATCAAAATTTTCCTCTTTCATATACATGGGAAGATTGATAGAGGTAAGACCTTCCTTCTCCTAAAACTGTCATAGCTGAGGCTTTGCTATTTGACAATTAAGAAATTAGATTTGAACTTCTGTATATGACAAATATAAGAAACTGCACCTAGTGAGTATAAAACAAAATGCAAAAAGGTTAATCTCTGGAATCAACAAAGATTTAAATATTGTTGCTTGCCAAACTGTATCTTGTTGAAGATCACAAATGAAGTTTGCCTGCTCAAGATTTACTGGCACCCAGAAAATTGACCCAAAGAGATTTGGCATTTAATTCATTGACTGAATTTCAATATGATGCCAAATAATGTATTTTGGGACAAAGATTTCCCAAAGATAACTGTTGGAAATATAGCAGTGTATTTGATATTCACATGTTAAACAACAGCTCTCTTTTCTTAGTACTGTCATGTTCAGTTTTGATTGTTTCAATACATCTGTAAGTTGTTATTTTATTTTCTAGACATGAATGAATGCTTTCAATGTCCAGAAGATCAGTACCCAAATAAGAAGCAGGATTTCTGTCTCCCAAAAGTTATAACATTTTTGAAGTATGAAGAAACTTTGGGAACTATATTGGCTAGTTCTGCTATTTTCTTTACTTTGGTCACAGCTGCAATCATCTTGATCTTTACTAAGCATCAGGACACTCCCATAGTCAAAGCCAACAACCGGAATCTCACCTATGCTCTCCTTGTTAGTCTCATGTTATCTTTTCTTTGTTCTTTGTTATTCCTAGGAAAACCTGACAAGGTAACATGTCTCCTTCGTCGAACAGCCTTTGGGATGATCTTTTCCATGGCCATTTCTTGTGTGTTGGCTAAAACTATCATTGTGATTCTGGCTTTCATGGCCACTAAGCCTGGGTCCATGATGAGCAGATGGATTGGGAAAAGACTTGTCATTTTCATAATTTTGGGCTGTTGTTGTATTCAAGGTATTATTTCCATTACATGGGTGATAACCTCACCTCCATTCCCAGATGCTGACATGAATTCAATGGTAGAAGAAGTCATTCTAGAATGTAATGAAGGATCTGTCTTCATGTTCTACTGTATCTTGGGCTATATGGGTCTCCTTGCTATTATCAGCTTTACAGTGGCTTTCCTAGCCAGTAATTTGCCTGATGTTTTCAATGAAGCCAAGTTTATCACCTTCAGCATGCTGGTCTTTTGCAGTGTTTGGTTGTCTTTTGTTCCAACATATCTGAGCACCAAGGGGAAATATACTGTTGCTGTGGAGATCTTCTCCATTATATCTTCCAGTGTTGGGTTACTGACTTGTATCTTTTTTCCTAAATGTTACATCATTGTGCTGAGGCCTGATCTGAACAACAAAGAACAGCTAAGAACACAAACCCACAGAAAACCATAACACTATGTATGGCTATCTAGGGGGGGAAAGAAAAATAATAATATTATGGCTCAATTTCACTTATCTAGAAGTAAGCTCTTTTGCATCCATTTGCATCCTTTTCATTTATAGTTTATAGTCAATTTATAGATAAAGTATTAGTTGTGAAAAGTTCTTCTGTTCTGGCTTCTGTGTTTTCCTCCCCCAATGCTGTATCATGTTGGTAAAAAAAAAAATCAAGCAAAACTTGATGAAATAATTGAAGTCTAGCTAAATTAGATAAGTCTGGGCCTCATTTCAATTTAGAAACAAAAAGCTGCTTTGGAGGACTTTCAAAACACCATATTCTCAGCATATAAACTCTTAAAGGCTTCTCAAATATCTTAGAACTGGCTATCCCAGAATGTTAATTAGAAAATCTTAAAAGGCTTAAAATAACTAAGTCAACCACACTCTAATATCAGATCTCAATTCAAAAGTCTTATGTTATAAGTTGGCAGAATCATTGGATATGAGACAGGCAGGGAAGGAAGGAAGGAAGGAAGGAAGGAAGGAAGGAAGGAAGGAAGGAAGGAAGGAAGGAAGGAAGGAAGGAAGGAAGGAAGGAAGGAAGGAAGGAAGGAAGGAAGGAAGGAAGGAAGGAAGAAGAAAGGAAGAAAAAAGAAAAGAAAAAAGAAAGAAAAAGAAAGAAAGATATTGCATGCCATAAAAATAAAAAGAGAGGCTTACAATCCTGCCACTTAGCAGACCTGAAAACAAAAGATGAATATCTGATCAATCTATTTCTCTCTAGGATGGACAGGAGGATTCAACTAATGCATATCAGTTCACTATCATTGTTTAGCAGAAAGGCAGAAATGTATGGAAAGGGAAACATCTCTGTTTAATGACAATGCCTTCACAATAAATAAGATAGGAATTTTATTAGCGATTGCATCCAGATCAACCTGGGGGTCTTATAGTGCTAGATATGGTCTTTTCTTTTTTAAACAAACTTTATTGATTATAGAACTAAATAACAAACAAACACATACACAACACACAGGAAAAAAAAAGGAAAAAAGAAAATGATTAAAAACTAACAATTCTACTATCGACACTCTATGGTTCCTTGTTTGTTATCAATATTAGTGATGTATTTACAAATACAACTTATTGTGAATATATAATTACTGTCTCTTTTACATTTTACGTTGTTTACTAATATATTTTCTATTTTTGTTCTATCCAGTCATACCAGCATTCCCAGCTTCTATAATATTCTGATATTTCTTTTTCCTTAAGTGCTAAGGTTAACTTATACATCTCTGCACAGGCTGTTATCTTCTGAATTACCATTTCCTCTGCTGGAATATCTGCTTGTTTCCAACACTGTGCAAAGGTTATTCTGGCTGCAGTAAGAATGGGCAGTATTATATATTTGACTTTTTTAGAAATTTGACTATTAAATATCCCCAATAGGAAGAATTCTGGTTTTAATTCAATTTGCTCCACCGTTATTTCCTCTAACAATTTTTTTATTCTATGCCAGTATCTTTGGGCTTCAGTGCAGGACCACCACATGTGAAAGAATGTTCCCTGTTTCTTTTTACATTGCCAGCAATTCGGATTCATGTTAGGAGACATTTTCGCTATTCTCAAGGGCGAGAGATGCCATCTATAAAACATTTTATAGGCATTTTCTTTACATGTTGTTGATTTTGTAATTTTATTATTCCTTGTCCAGACCTTTTCCCATTCTAATAATGTAATGCTACATCCTATGTTTCTGCTCCAAGCTATCATGTTGCCTTTGACTACTTCCTCTTCTAATTCCATCTCTAATAAATAATTATAAAATTTAGTTATATTTTTTTTTATCTGGACCTAATAGGATTTTATCTAATTGTTGTGCCTTAGTATAAATTCCAAAAATTTTCTTCTCCTGGCTATATGTATTTTGAATTTGCAAATAAGCCCACCGGTCTACTTGTAGCCCTTGTTCTTGGAGATCTTGCCATGATTTTCAAGTTCCTTGTGCATCAAGAAGTTCTTTGTATTTTATCATTTTATTAAGATCAAGATTATTTGGATGTATCATCACCTCCATCGTTGAGATCCAGATTGGGATTTTTAAATATTTTTTTTTATTTTGTTCCAATTAGCCAATAAGGAATCTCTAATTATATGTCTGTGGAAATACTTCTGCTTCATTTTTCCAGTGTCCCATAAAAATGCGTGCCATCTCCTCTGTAAATCATGGCCTTCTAAAAATAAGATCCTTTTATTCAACAGATTTACCCACTCTTTCAACCAAAGTAAGGAGGCTGCACTATATTATAATTCCCAATTTGGGAGTGCCATACCTCCCCTGCTCTTCATATCTTGCATTGCCTTTAGGTTTACCCTCGGTTTTTTCCCTTGCCAAATAAATTTGGTAATTATCTTGTTAAGTTCCACAAAGTAATTTTTATGCATTTTTATTGGTGTTGTTTGGAATAAGTAAATAAATTTGGGCAGAATGTTCATTTTTATAGTGGCAATCCTCCCTAATAAGGAGATTTGCAACTTAAATCTTTTTTGGCTTGCTGTAATAATTTATTATAATTATTTTCCATTAGAGTTTTGCATTGAGCCGTCAACCAAATTCCTAAGTATTTAACTTTTTTTTACTATTTGTAATCCCATTATCCTTTCCAATTTTAGTTTTTGTTTTTCTGTTAAATTTTTAGTTATTAATTTCATTTTTTCCCTATTAATTTTAAGTCCTGCAACTTCCCCAAATTGATCTAACTCTTTCAGTAGTTCTTGACCTGTTTCAATTGGTTCCTCTATGAAAAATACCATATCATCCGCAAATGACTGGAGTTTATATTCTTCTTTTTTAACTTTTATTCCTGGGTTCTGTCTAATTCATGTAAGCAATGTTTCCAAAGATAATATGAAGAGCAGGGAAGATAATGGACATCCTGCCTGACTCCTTTCTCTATTTTTATTGAGCTTGTGTACTCTCCATTAATTATAATATTCGCCTTTTGTGAATCATAAATTGTAGTCACGATGTTTTCAAGTTTAGTGCCTAAATTCATATTGTAAATTTGTTGGATTAGGAATTGCCAATTTAGATTGTCAAAGGCCTTCTGTGCATCCAAGAATACAAGGGCTATTTATTTTTCTGGGTGGGCTTCGTAGTATTCCAAAACATTTAATACTATTCTTAAATTGTTCCTAATTTGTCTATTAGGAAGAAATCCATTTTGATCTTTATGTATATATTCATTCAATATTTTTATCAATCTATTTGCTATAATTGTAAATATTTTATAATCAGTATTTAACAGGGAAATTGGTCTATAATTTTGTATAAGTTGTAAATCTGAATCTTCTTTCGGAATCAACGATATCAGTCTCCTTCCATGAATCTGGCATTCTTGCTGCTAGTAGGACCTTATTATATACTTCCACTATGAGAGGTCCTATTTGTTCTCCTATTTTCTTATAAAGTTCCCCTGGTATCCCATCGGGTCCTGGGATCTTATTGTTCTTTTGGTTTTCTATTGCTGCTTTTAACTCGGACCACGTAATATCTCTAGTTAACATTTCCTTCATCTCCTCCTTGATTATTTTATCTTTAGTAATACCCAAATAGTTTCTTATCATGTCCTCATTTACCTCCTTCTTTTTATAAAGATCTTCAAAAAATTTACATGCAATTTCTTTTTTCTGTTCTATCCCTTGTTGGGCTGTTCTCATCTATTAATTGGTAGATCAATCTTTTTTGTTTTTCTTTTTTAAGTTTATAGGCCAACCACCTTCCTGGTTTATTGGCCTGTTCAAAAAATATCTGTCTGGCTGTATTCAACTTTGAAACCATTCCTTCTTGTTTGATTAAATTTAATTTATGTTTAGTTATTATCATCTGTTTTTTCAATTTACAATCTTTTGTTTTGGAGCTGAATTTCTAATTCTTTAATTCTTTGTTCTAATTTATTTTGTTGGGCATATTTTTCTTTATTTCTTTTAGCAGTGTATGATATCGTTGTGCCTCTTATTATTGCCTTCATTGTATCCCAAATATTCTGTTTTGTAGTTGCCTCATTATTATTTTCTTTAAAAAAATAGTCTATTTCCTCGTCAAGTTTATTCATAAATTCTTTCTCTTTAATTAGCTGTGTATTTAGGGTCCACCTTTTCCTTGGTTTCTTCCTGCCTTTCTACACTATCTGAATCGGGTTGTGATCTGCCCATTTGTTTGGTAAAATTTCAATCTCTTTTAATTCATTTACTAACACACCATTCATCCACACCATATCAATTCGTGTCCATGATTGGTGAAGGTTGGAGTAAAATGTAAATTACTTTTTCTCGGGGTTTAATTTCCTCCACATGTCTATCAAATTTAGTTCAATCATCATTTCTTCACATGTTTTCGGTAGTTCTCTTTTTTTCTCCTTCCCCAACCCCACTACTGTGATCTTTCTGGTGGTACACAATAGCATTGAAATCCCCCAAGATGCAAATATTCCTTTTATCTAATTCCACTAATTTCCCATGTAATTGTTTAAAAAATTCCTTTTGGTTATCGTTAGGGGCATAAATTACCACTAGTAGAATTGGAATTGATTTAATCCAAATTTATAACACCATAATTCTTCCATTGCATCCAGGTCAACCTGGGGGGCTTATAGTGCTAGATATGGTCTTTTTTAATAGTTAAAAGCAAGATCAATAGACAAAGCAGACCTATCACAGGAGTCTTGAACAATTTTATTTTGGGTTCTGTTTAGCAAGTTAGACTGGAAAGCAAGAGGTGAGTTCAAATTCCACCTTAGCTATGGAAGCCAGCTGAGTAACTTTTGAGAGTGAGTCATTCACTCTCAGCCCAATCCATCATACAGAGTTTGCTATTGAGGGGAATACAGGAGGAGAAATGTAGATTGGGTGTGTTTACTGTCTTGAGCTATTTGTAATAACAAAGGCAGGAAATAAAACAATACAACCAACAGTTAAGCAGACTGTATTTTTTCTATCTCAGCTATTTAAATTGGGGTCTTGCATCACACCATTGCTTTTGCCTTTTTGTCATAGGAATTTTCATTCTTTTGATACTTTTTAGATGAAAAAACTTTTGCTGAAGCTGTAGGAGGAAAATTGTTTTCTTCTGCTACATGGATTGGAGCTTAAATTCTCCATAATTATCCAATCTATGCTGATTACTTGGAGAACTCCTCTAGGTGAGAAGGGACTTTCTGGTAGTAACTAGCCAATATTTGAACTGTCAAGGAATATTATTAATCTCTGCTGCAACTTTTATGACAAGGATTTTAAAGCACCTGGGACTCTTGAGTTACTGATAAAATTGGAATTCTTGGACACTAGAAGAGCACAGCAGAACACTAACACTTGAATGATTGTAAGGGAATAGGTGACATGATGTTAAGGAGAAGATGGGAGATAATGAAGTTTGTTTTTTCAGTTATCACGCTCCTTTCTTCAGCAGGATGTGATGTTCCAATTGCTAAATGTATAGTCAGTGACCCTCAGAAAATCAATCATAAGTATTATCAGTCAGGGGATGTTATCATAGCTGCTGTTAGTTCGCAGAGCTACATGTTTTCCAACCCTCTCAACTTTGAAAGTCATCCTGCTTTTGAACTCCTTGATGACCTTATGTAAGCAACTGGTACCTTACACCAAAAATTTCAGGTGGTGGGTCTTCCCTAGTCTTGGACAGTAAAAGCAATCATGACTTTCCAATCATTGGCATTAAGGGATATAGTGTGATATATGCTTCAATGGGTCAGAATTTTTATCCAATTTAAAGAACTATTTGGACACGTTCTTACCACTTTAAATAATACTCCTGAGCAAAGTAACAAGTTAAATGGGTGGAAATTACTGGGGCTGACTCTGCTTCCCACTGTTTCATGTTATTATTGTCATGACAATTCGTCTGTAATTTGGGATAAATTTCATGGAAATTATTCATTTCACTTTCTTTGTAGAGCAGAGGAATATTGATACTAACTTATTTTCCTTAGAAAAATAGCCATCTTTCATTATGAATTGCAAAATTAAAAAGATTAAACCCATCATATTTAATAACTAATAACAATTCCACTGCAGGACAGAAGATGAACTTCTTTAGCATTCTTGATGTCCTGATAAACCAATTGTTAGCTCATGTGCCAAAAGTAGAATGTTCAACTGAATTCAAATCTAAAACTTCTATTAATAAAGCATGCAATCCATGGCTAAATTAGGTTCTTTGGAAGGTTATGTGGTTAGTACAACCCTTTCCTTTATTGTGACCAGATCCAGGCTTACCTAAATCAAATAACTCTCAGGATGTATATGTTTATTTGCATGCATGCAACAACAATATAGTACTATATATATTGGGCTCAGGCAAAGCTTTGATACTTTGTTAAGTGACCATGAGCAAAACCAGAACCAGGGCTTATATATCTTTGGCCCATTCCATTGAAAGGCAAAGAAAGGCAGAAGCAAAACAAAGAAAAATGTAGACCTGTAAAAATCACAATATAATATTGGAATATTTTAGATAAACCCATCTGTGTGACCATATTATTATTTATCCTTTCTTACTAAGTTAATATGCTAACCGTACTGTCTTTGAACTATTGTTAGTGAATAAAAACAACTTTGGCCATAGGTTCCTGACTGAGTTTGCTTTATGTCACCATTCAGGATTAATTAAATTTTCTGCAAATGTTGCCTTACAAGAGCATTTTAGATAGATCCTATATCTGGGAACATCTCATAGATTTCAAGGAGAGGTTCTTTTACCGTCATGCTAAATATACCCAAAATCATATACTATTTTCTTTCAGAAATGATCTCTTGTTAGAAATAAAAATTAGCGTTCCAGCTGATTTTTATTTTATTTTTTTGGAATCAACACCCTGATAAGCATGGTTAGGTATGCTTTATTGAAGTGTATGTATTTTTGTACAAACATTTTGAAGAAAAAAGTATCATTTTGGCAATTACCTATCACAACAAAGTCAGTTTTGGTGCATTCCTCATTTTCAACTTAAAAACTATTTGAGAACCTGAGCCTAGATTTCATAGTAGCTGCCCAGATAACTTATAATCGATTAATATTCATTAGACTGATATGGCCTCCATATCAGTTAAAACACAGGTAGCTCAAGGTAATGACCTAAAACCAAAACATAAAAACAATAAAAAAAACTGGCACCACAACTAATCATCCCTAAAGCAGCCAACCACATCATCTTCAAGCTGTCTTCTCACCCTGTGCCAGTGCTTTCATGAACCAGCTCTTTATGGTCTTCAAGAAGGTTAAGGGGATGAGGACCTGCTAGAACTTGGGGGCCAGGATGCTCCACAACAGTGGTCTTCAAACATAGCTGGCTGGAGAATTCTGGGAGTTGAAGTCCACAAGTCTTAAAGTTGCCAACTTTGGGGATTCCTGCTCCACAGGAACAGACTGCAATGGAAAAAGGAGAGGATCAAAGGAATTTAGCAAATCTTAAATTGAGACAATCCAGTGATTCAATTAAATCTCATTGTAGATTTGTGACTCAGATTTTTGTCTTTGCTGTGAAAGAGATCAACGAGGATATCCAGATGTTGCATAACATTTCCTTGGGTTTCAACATTTATAATGCCTACTTCACTGGAAGCTTAACTTATCTTGCTTCACTGGAGCTCCTCTCCACACGGGGCAAGTTTATTCCAAACTATAAATGTGATGTCCAAGGTACTACTGTGGCTGTCCTTGGGGGACCCAGCTCCAAAGCATCTCTTTTCATGGCAACCATTCTGAGCATCTACAAGTTACCGCAGGTAAATTGTCTCCCCATATTTTTCAATTTTTTCTTGCACATATTTATTTTCACAATTTGGTATGAATGATTCTTACAAACAGATAGCATGAATCAAATGAAAAACAGCCACTATACTTTTTCCTTTATGTACACTGAGAGCATATGCACCAAAGACAGAGTCCTTGTATGTCCAACCACACTTGGCCAATAAAGAATTGCATTCTGTTCTATTCTATATCTTAAAAAATAGAAAAAAGTTAAGTTCCATTCTAATGGGACTGGGCCCTATAACTTTTCAATTTTTTTTCATCCAGTTTCAGAATATTAGATGAATACCATTCAGACATTAAAATTTAACCTACTTAATCTTTCCTTTCTTTATAGCTTGGATATGGTTCTTCTCCTGTGATTAATGACCCAGCCCAACAAGCCTTTTTCCAATGGATGTTCCCTAATAGAAACCAACAGTATGTGGGGATACTCCAGTTGCTTTTGCTTTTCAGATGGATCTGGATTGGTGTCATTTTTATACATGATGACAATGGCCTAAGGTTTGTGCAGAATGAACTTCCCAAATTTTCCCAGGGAGGCATTTGCTTTGGTTTTATTGAAGCATTGCCAACCTTGTATTTTAAAACTGGCATTCATGAAATGATAGAATCATGGGTCAAAATATACAAATTAATAATTAATAGCCCAGCCAGTGTTGTGTTCTTACACGGTGAAATTCACACTATGATCTTTTTGAGAATGTTTCCCCAAATTTCAGAACTTGAAAACATACCAATCAAAGCAGGCAAAGTCTGGATAATAACTGCACAAATGGAATTCACTTCTGTTCCCTTTCAACAATCTTGGGATATAGATATCCTTCATGGTTCCTTAGCCTTTGCAATTCACTCCCAGGATGTGGTGGGTTTCCAAAATTTTCTTCAGAAGAGAAACCCTAATGTGGAAACCGCAGATGGTTTTATTAAGGACTTTTGGAAACAAACATTTCTTTGTTCTTTCCCAACATCCTTGGAAGAGGAGAATGTCTGGAATCGCTGCAGTGGGGAGGAGAAACTAGAGGCTCTTCCTAGGTCTGTTTTTGACATGAGCATAACTCCCCATAGCTATAGCATTTACAATGCAGTTTATGCTGTGGCCCATGCATTGCAATCTATGACTTCACTAAACTTCAAACTCAGAACTATGTCAGAGGAAGGACAGAAGAAGTTCTTGAATAAACAGTTGTGGCAGGTAATATCCTGATTACACAAATAGAAATTGGACAGCCCTATCTACTTAAGCCAATTCTCTATTAAGTTGATATTTTTGTATGTTTTAGAATGAGATGGGCCATCTCACTATGGCTAACATGAGGCTGCCAATTCAACAACAACTTGCCAGGGGACAATTCAATGCAAGATAACTATAATACAATTAATAATAATATTAATAACATAACTAATAGTATTACTAATCATTTTAAAAGAGGAACAGGTTTAGAGTATAGTTATCTTGATTGAGTTGGTTATGGCAAGATAGCTGCGGTGAGTTGGCAGCCATGAGTTGGCCATAGCAAGTTGGCCATAGTAAATTGTCCTAGACGTGTTTTAGAAGTGGCATTGCCTTTTTCTACTATCATTTGATAGTTGTCATTGTTTACAAAACGTTACTATGATGGATTTAGAGAGTCTGGAGATCTAAATCCAATAGAAATGATTCTTCAATATTGCTTCAACACAAAGGGAGAGCAGGGATCCCAAAGAAAGTTAAGGATTGATTTTGTTGCTTCTTTAATTATTGGTCTTTCTGCTAATCTCAGCTCCTCTCCTTTTGCTTTTCTTAGGCATGTTCAGAAAGGGAGCACATGCTGCTTATTCCTGGAAGGAAGTAGTTAGATAGGTGATAGACTTTGCTTATTTCTATAACGTATTACATTATAATGCATTGTAATTGCTCATATTAGATTCCCGTTGCAGAGAATGTTTTATGCATGCCTAGAACTCTTCAGCTTCCAACATATATGTGATGGTTACTTATTATATTTATTACTCAATTTGATATGTTATTAGGTACAAAGGCATACAAGTTCTCCCACTGTAACACAATTATAGAAAGCATAATAGGAGAGAAAAAAACATATATGAGAAGACCGACTTGTATTGGTAGCCTCTCAAATCAGAGAAAGAAATAGTAGAGAGCATTCCAATGATGAGAAAGAGGTTTGAAAAATTTGATTCCTCTCTTTTTTACCTCTTTTGAGTGGGTCACCAGGACAAATATCAAGGTGCTTGAATTTGTTGGTGGGGGAGGGTTGGTTTTTTATTTATTTTAATGTAATGAATTGGATTCTTAAAGTAAGTGATAGACTTACTTTAAGTTTATATTTTGTTTTTATTATAGGCTTATTATACATAATTCAATAATGAGCCTCTGACTAACTACATTGTTTATGATTATTGATAGTTTGAATACAAGGTTACTTATACCTTGTGAAATA
Source organism: Notechis scutatus (assembly GCF_049901735.1). NCBI lineage: Eukaryota > Metazoa > Chordata > Lepidosauria > Squamata > Elapidae > Notechis > Notechis scutatus. The sequence goes on from NC_142025.1 coordinate 126,615,648, forward strand.
TTCTCACCTTCTATTATCATTTGTATTATTTTTCTAGTGCATTTTATTTATTTATTTATTAAATTTATATTGCCGCCTATTTGCCCATGGCAACTCAAGGTGGCTTACAGAATATGAAATCACATTTAAAACAATAAAAACTAAGAAAAAGAATCAAATAAATTAATATAGTACAATATAATAAAATCACCCCGAACTCCCACCCACCCCCACCCTGGTGACAGCAGATCACAGGAGCCATTTAATAGGCTCCATCCCACTCTGGGTTCCCCAAGCCCACTGGCAGAACCAGTTCTTCAGCACCTTCTGGAAGAGTATTAGAGTGGGGGCTGTTCTAATCTCTGGGGGGGGGGGGATGATGTTCCAGAGAGAGGGAGATACCACAGAGAAGGCCCTTCTTCTGGGTCCCATCAGATGTATCTCCCTCAGGGATGGGACCTGCAGCATTCTCTGCCTCCCTACTCTGATGAGTCAGGTAGATGTGATCGGCAAGAGACGGTTCCTCAGATAACCTGTGTTAGGTATAACATTGATACCAAATATGGTTTGGGTGAATAAATATATAAAACTTAGATATCATGGTTTAAGTGCTTATCACTTTAAGCACAATGCTGCAGGCAATTAGCCGATTAAGGGTGCAGTTAGAAGTTACAATATAAGGAAGCATTAGAAGCTGGAAAGCTTACTGCGACTAACTGTGTCTTACTGTGACTAACTGTGATTACTGACTGTGAGTGCCTGTGACTGAACTGTTCTTGTTTGCTACTGTTTGCTGATTTACTGCATAATTCTACTGTTCTACTGTTTGAACGTCTTGCTGAATATCCAGCGTTTGTTCCTCTAGAGAGAGGCACCGGAGGAGGAGAAGATATCTTTATCGGCTGATAAAGATATTGCAAAGACTCTTAACTTGGACTGTAATAGTGAGTCTTACTGGATGGAAATATAGTGAATGACTATTGGACTGAATGACAATGCTTTAAACTCTAAATGGATTAAAAACTATTTAAACTACAAACAGTGTGTTCAGTGTGTGTATACTCTGGGGCCCTTCCACTCTCGTTTGGCTGCCTGGCTTGACTACTGCTGCAATACTCTTCTAGGGGTTAATCCCCAAACCCAAACATTGGTTATGGGCCCAGCAGCATAGTCTAACTAACCAGGATATAGCAGAGAGAGTTGGTGTGAGTTGCACATTACTGTAAAAACAAACTGTTTTAATTAGTTTAAAATAGTCAAAATATCTGAAGAGTAATGGCACAAGTAAATTTGTCACAACTGTCCATGATATCCAGGCTGGATGGAACAAACTATGTTTCATGGTCAATGAAATGTAGTTTACTTCTACGTAAAGAAGGTTTGTGGGACATTATAGCAAACCCACCAGATGTGAGTAGCTGGGATCCTGCTGATGATGATGATAACGAAAAGTTACAAGACTTTAAACTGAAAAATGAGCAGGCTTTATGCATCATAGGACTGACTTCTGTGATCAGCAGCTTGTCCATATTCGTGGAGAAGAAAATGCTGCAAACTGCTGGGAGAACCTCAGGAAGATTTATGTTCGGGACAGTGTAGGAGCACATATAAATCTTACACGGAAGCTTTTTCGAATGCATCTTCAGAGGAATGGAGATATGTTAGTTCATTTAAACTGTATGAAGAGCATTTTTGAAGAATTGCAAGAAAAAGAGCTTATATTTAATGAACTGCAACAAGTCTACATCATATTATCTTCATTAGATCAAAGCTATGATGACTATGTGACTTCGTTAGAGGTATTGCCAAAAGAAAGCCTCTCATTAACCGAGATTACAGGCAGGCTACTAGAAGAAGCCAGAAGAAGGCGTGAGCGTGACGAGCTGAGAGAAGATAAGAAAGAAGAAAAATTATCTTCAAAGCTTGAAAGAAACCAGCAAAGCAAAGTACAGCACCTGGAAGAAGAGAATTTATCTTCAACAGCATACACAATTAAAAAGTGTTTTAATTGTGGAGGCAGAGGACATTTGGCAAGATTTTGCAAAAGGAGAAAAAGCCAGAATATAAAAAAGCCAAAGAAAGCATTTGAACTAGCCACGTTTAGCAACTCTGATGTGAAGAATGATATATGGGTGGTTGACAGTGGCGCATCCCACTGCATCACAAGAGATAAGACAAAATTTATAAAAATGTCTAAAAGTTCTCAACATATATCTCTTGCAAACGGTTGGAATCTTAACGCGAAAGGTGAAGGTCTTGCACATTGTCCGTGCATAAACCAGGATATAAAAATGTTGTATGTACCGCAACTAAAGTTTAATTTGCTTTCAGTAAGGGTATTAGATAAATTAGGTTATGTAATTACTTTTAAGGATAATAATTGCATAATTGAAAAAGATAACAAAAGGGTAACTGCAGCTTTAAATGGAACATTATATGTCTTAGATAATAGTAAGAAAGGGGAGGCTCAGACTGTATTTAATAATATAAAGCCTCATGAAGAATGTATCCATTTATTGCATAGGCGTTTGGGGCATGTAAATTTTAAAATGCTAAAACGTACAGTTGAGTTATCTGAATTGAAGGAATAAGGTTAAAACCTTGTGATAAATATTTGCGCTTGTAATGTTTGCTGTGAAGATAAGAGCAAAGTATTGCCTGCAAATAGGCTAAATGGTTTCAAAACAAAAGAACCTTTAGAAGTGGTATTTGCAGACATCATAGGCCCAAAGAAACCCAGTATGGGGGGTGCTAGATATATACTGAGCATTATGGACCATTATTCTAGATATGGGTTTTGCTATTTAATGAAAAGCAAAACTGAAACATATCAACATTTTTTCAATTGGCTTAGATTTGCTGAAAGAAAGTCTAAACGACAACTGATAACCCTGGTGACAGATAATGGTACGGAATTTATTAATAACAAATTCCAGAACAGACTTAAGGTAGCTGGAATAGAGCATAAGAAGTCTGCTCCATACAGGCCAGAACATAACGCTTTTATTGAAAGAAGAGGCCAAACACTACAGGCAATGGTTAGAACAATGTTAAATGATTCTGGGTTACCTGATTCTTTGTGGGGGGAGGCTACAATGTGTGCTAATAACATATTGAACAACGTTGTTAACACAACAACAGGTGAAATACCATTCACCAGGTGGCATGGCAGGAAACCTGACCTAAGTTACCTGCACACATTTGGTGCACCAGCATGGGTGCATATTCCTGCACAACTCAGAAAAAAAGGGCAACATAGAGCTAAAAGATTTTTCTTCGTTGGTTATCAGGCAAACCATAGGGCATATAGATTTTGGGAGAAAGGCACATCTAAAGTGTTATGTAGTGCTAGTGCCCAATTTCTAGAACAAACCATAGGGCATATAGATTTTGGGAGAAAGGCACATCTAAAGTGTTATGTAGTGCTAGTGCCCAATTTCTAGAACATGAAGGATGGGAGAAATTAGAACAGGATGCCAATAAAGATGTAATTAATGAATCCTATAGAAATCCCATTAGTTATCCCTGTAATTTTAAAAATAAAGTAAAGAGAAAAATACAGGATGAAATAGTGCCCATAAAGGAAGAAACAGATTCAATAGCTGAACAGGATGAGAAAGATGAACAGGTAGTAGTTCAAGAAAGTCCTCCTGTAAGCCCTGTAATTCCCAGAAGAACTACACGTGTATCTAGACCGCCTGATAGGTACCAGGCTAACACAGTGTGCCAGATTAATCAAGTTCCTAATTCTGTAGAAGAAATTAAAAAGTATCCTACTAAGGAAAAAGAAAGTTGGTATGCAGCAATGAATAAGGAACTGAATTCATTAAGAGATATGAAAGTGTATGAGAATGCCAAATTACCTGTAGGTAAGAAATCCATTGGCTGCAAATGGATTTTTAAGGTAAAAACAGATAAAGATGGTAATTTAATCCATAAGGCAAGGTTAGTAGCCCAAGGTTTTAGGCAAAATGCCAATGACTACGATGAGGTGTTTGCACCTAGTCTTAAGGCAGCAACCTTGAGGGCAGCTTTAGTGTGGGCAGCTAGTAAAAACTATATAGTTAACCATCTAGATGTGGAAACTGCTTACTTGCACGCCCCATTAAAACATACTATTTATATGAAAAACCTGTTGGTATTAAAAGTGAAAATAAGGATAATAATGATTGTTGGTTGTTAAAGAAAAGCCTCTATGGTCTTAAGCAATCAGGCTATGAATGGAACCAGTATATTGTAAAGGAACTAAACAATATAGGATTTAAAGCTGGTTTAGCCGATCCATGTCTGTTTAAGAGGGAGACAAATGGGAAAGTATCATTATTATTACTATTCACAGATGACATTGCATTGATTACTGAAACTAATGATGAAGCAAATAAAATAATAGCATCATTAGGAAAGAGAATAAAGATCAAGCAATTAGGGAGATAAAGAAGTATCTCGGTTTAAATATAAAGAAAACACGGAAAGGTTTTAAGATATCTCAGGAAGATAAGATAAGCAAATTGCTAAAAGATTACAAGATGGAGCTTTGTAAGCCAGCTAAGACTCCAATGAGTCAGGAGTTTAGCAACACTGATGAACAAAGCCCGGAGTTTGATAAGGTGATTTATCAATCTTTAATTGGTAGTTTGAGTTATATTAGTAATTGGTCTAGACCAGATATTTCGTACTGCGTGAATCAGTTGGCTAGATTCAATTCTGCACCATGTGAAAGACACTGGAATGCAGCTAAGAGGATATTAAGATATCTTAAAAAGACAATGAATTATTCATTGTATTTAGAACCAAAGGGTGATTTAATCCTGAGTGCTTATGCAGATGCTAGCTTTGCATCAGAAAGAGACACTAGAAAGTCGACTTCAGGAACAGCCATAATGCTGGGTAAGACATTAATAGGCTGGAAGTCAATAAGACAACAGCATATAAGTTTGTCTACTATGGAGGCAGAATTCTCCTGTTTATCACTGTTATGTACAAAATTAATAATGTATAAACAAATGTTAATTGATATAGGTATAACTGTAGATTATCCTATAATTATACATGAAGATAATCAGGCAGCAATTCAAATGGCCACAAATATTGGAGTAAAAACAAGGAGCAAGCATACAGATCTAAGATACCTAAACGTGAGACAATCTGTAAGAAGTAAGATGATTCAGCTAGAGTACTGTATGACGGAGGACAATTTAGCTGATAATTTTACTAAAGCCCAAGGTGCCAGTAAGCACCAGGAGAGTTGTGAAAATTATGGGGTTAGATTGTAAGGTATTATATATTTATTTCACCCAAAAGGGGAGTATGTTAGGTATAACATTGATACCAAATATGGTTTGGGTGAATAAATATATAAAACTTAGATATCATGGTTTAAGTGCTTATCACTTTAAGCACAATGCTGCAGGCAATTAGCCGATTAAGGGTGCAGTTAGAAGTTACAATATAAGGAAGCATTAGAAGCTGGAAAGCTTACTGCGACTAACTGTGTCTTACTGTGACTAACTGTGATTACTGACTGTGAGTGCCTGTGACTGAACTGTTCTTGTTTGCTACTGTTTGCTGATTTACTGCGTAATTCTACTGTTCTACTGTTTGAACGTCTTGCTGAATATCCAGCGTTTGTTCCTCTAGAGGAGGCACCGAGGAGAAGAAGATATCTTTATCGGCTGATAAAGATATTGCAAAGACTCTTAACTTGGACTGTAATAGTGAGTCTTACTGGATGGAAATATAGTGAATGACTATTGGACTGAATGACAATGCTTTAAACTCTAAATGGATTAAAACTATTTAAACTACAAACAGTGTGTTCAGTGTGTGTATACTCTGGGGCCCTTCCACTCTCGTTTGGCTGCCTGGCTTGACTACTGCTGCAATACTCTTCTAGGGGTTAATCCCCAAACCCAAACAACCTGGTTCCAAGTCATGAAGGTCATTAAAAGTGACAACCAGCACCTTGAATTGCACCTGAAACAAATCGGCAGCCAATGCTGCTCCCACAGGAGAGATGATTTATTTATTTATTTATTTTATTTGATTTGTCAATTGCTTACAAGATAATAGGTATAAGTAAAAACATAGTTATGAATACATGGATACAAATAATAAAAATAAAAATAAAAGAAACAATAAGACAGGGATATAGGCACGTTGGTGTGCTTATGCATGTCCCCTACAGACCTCTTAGGAAAGGGGTGAGGTCAATAGTAGACAGTCTAAGGTTAAAGTTTTTGGGGTTTGGGGAAGAAATCACAGAGTCAGGTAGAGTATTTCAGACATTGACCACTCTGTTGCTGAAGTCATATTTCCTGCAATCAAGTTTGGTGCGATTAACCTTGAGTTTGTATCTATTCTTTGCTCTTGTATTGTTATGGTTGAAGCTGAAGTATTTATTGACAGGTAGGACATTGCAATGTATGATTTTATATACTATACTTAGATCAGACTGAAAGCGGCGTAGTTCTAGATTTTCTAGATCTAGAATTTCAAGTCTGGTGGAATAAGGTATTCTGCAACGAGTAGAGGAGGAGAACTCTTCTTGTGAAATATTTCTGGATTTTCTCAACTGTGTTAATATCAGATATGTAATGTGGGTTCCAGACTGATGAGCTGTATTTGAGTATTGGTCTAGCAAATGTTTTGTATGCTCTAGTTAGTAGTGTAATATGACCAGAGAAAAAGCTACGTAAGATTAGGTTAACAACTCTTAATGCCTTTTTGGCTATGCAGTTACAGTGGGCTCTAGCACTTAGATAATTAGAGATGAGTACTCCAAGAACCTTGACAGAGTTTGGATCCTTAACAAGCTCTTGACTATTCAGCCTGTATTTTATTTTCTGATTTATTTATTTTTTTGACAATATGTAAGAGAGAGTATTTATTTGTTGAGATTTGAAGTTGCCTTTGTTTGACCATTCTGATACATAGTCAAGGTCTTTTTGTAGGGTAGCAGTATTGTTTGTGGTATTGAATAGCTTTATATCATCGAAGAGAATGCAGTTGCTCTTAATATGATCACAGAGGTCATTTATGTAGAGTATGAAAAGAGAACACTGCCTTGAGGGACACCACTGCTGACAGATACAGAATTTGATAGGATGCTCCCAATTTTGACCATTTGTTGTCTGTTTGACAGGAATGCTTCTATCCAGGTGTCCAGAGATACCATAAGATTTTAGTTTTAGGAGTAGTTTGTCATGTACCACTGAATCCAAGGCTTTACAGAAGTCTATGTAGATTGCGTCTATTGCTTTGTCCTGATCGAGTTGTGTAGTCCATATGTGTAAGAGTTGCAGATTACAGGATAGTTTTTTTCTAAAACCAAATTATTTATTAGAGAGTAGGTTGTTTGTCTCTAAGTGGAGGATAATGGATTGGTTAATAATGGATTCCATGACTTTACAGGTGATGCAGCATAAAGAGATTGGTCTGTAATTTTACATGTGCACACAACCATGCAGGCTGCTGCATTTATTTAGTTTTCATTTTTATGCGCAATTTAGTTCTACCTTTCTAAGAAAAGTCTCATTTAACAACAGTGTTGGAGAAATGATTTCCTTTGATGAAAATTGGAACCTGGAAGTAGGATTTGATATTATCAACTGGGTCACATTACCAAATCTAAGTCTACATCGAGTCAAAGTGGGAACATTTGATGTCAAAGCTCCCAAAGGACAAATATTCAGTGTTAATGCTGATTCTATTAGGTGGCCAAGGAGATTTAGCCAGGTATTTTCCTATATACTG